>NC_090265.1:1520576061-1520876061 GCF_040414725.1 Anabrus simplex | reverse complement strand
GCTTAAATTTAAAAGAAGATAGATAGTACATTTATACCTATGTGATTTATATGTGACATGTAAAAGCGTTTGAATTTGAACATTTTCAAAGACCAAGTCAAGCATATAAACTTTGCTCATTTTTCGTCTTGTAAGAGTATTTCTAGCTAAGAAAAAGACCATTGTTATCCTACTGACAAGAGTGTTCAAGCAAGAGAACTCATTACAAGCTATTTTAAAATGCGATTTGTCGAACTCCATGATTGTACAAATGAGATCCAATAGTTAAGAAGAGGTTGTTCTGAAAGTTCCAAAATTTTACAAATGGAGGTAACTGGGCTACAAGCGAATGATGCATTATTATTATTATTCACAATACCATATCAGTTCCGACTGACGTTGGCGATCACTGTGGTGGCCCCTATTGTCAACACACAATCAGGTTCAACTTGCATCAGTATAACTCCACCTCCTAATCAAGAAAGCTATTATAATGTGGCATCATCACAACACTGTTTTATATACAATATGCACATAATTGTATTCGCATAGCCACTTACGGTGTTTTATAATTGACAATTCGTTGTTTTCAACAACAGTTTTAACATATGATTTTAATTGGACTTCATGCTTCATATCATGTTCACGCTGCACCATTTTAACATTGAAGATTGACAAGACGCTATCACGCCGCGTCACAGGATACAAAGACTTTGCATTTACTTATTTTAATGTGTCCTCGCCTTATTTTTAATGTTATGTATTCGTATTTGTGACTGAAGATGTCTTATAAGAGGACGAAACATGTTTCACGAGTGTAATTTAATGTAGTCTTTTTAATAAAGACAATTACAGTATTGTAAACGTGGAATTATAAAATCTAAATTTTCACAAGTTGATACTTTGACAATACGGGTTCTAATATGAAATTTATAACGTGTAACTGTGGTGAATGCAGTACGATCTCTTGCTAGGTGGAAAAGTAATTCAACACTGTGAATTCCAGTCCATTCTTTGATGTTTCCAAGCCATGATGTTCGCCTCCTCCCGACACCTCTTTGACCCTGTATTTTGCCTTGTAAAAATACATGTAAAAACACGTAAGATGAGGTAACGGTCATTTCTAAGGATGTGGCCAAGGTAAGAGATCATCTGGTATTTTATTGTTTGAACGAGTTCCCAACTTGCTCTTGCCTTCCTGAGTACTTCTTGGTTCGTTAGTCGTGCAACCCACGAAATCCTGAGCATCCTCCGGTGGATCCACATTTCAGAGGCTTCCAAGCGTTTCACTGATATGTTCTTGAGAGTCCATGCTTCCACACCATATAGCAAGGCTGACTATACATAGCACTTGACCATCCTCTGTCTAAGTTTTAAATTTAAGTAGTCATTGCAAAAGAAAGATTTCATTTTTGTAAATATCCTTCGTGCTATTGCTAACCACGGTTTCACTTCTTTCTCAGGATCAAGTTGTTCAGTGACAATGGCACCCAGATATTTAAAAGTGGTTACTCTCTCAATCTGTCGGTTGTGTAGTTGTAAAATTGCCTTAAAGGATTTATTCAGGAGTAATGGTACTATTGTGTTTTATGACAGTCCTCCAGAGTCATCTTCCGTTTGAGACTTACAGACGAGCACCGAAGTCCATATTGTTAGGCTGGCGTCCAAGCATCGCACTGACCTCACTTTCTAAATGAACTGTCATTATATTTTTTTAAACGGCAACTGTAAGTTTTAAGTGAATTTGATGAATTTTGCTTACCAAAAAGCCTAACGTAGCTGCGTGAGCAATATCGCGTATCCGTCAATGTTTTTTTTCTATCTATTATTTTCCTTAAGACTGGCCATGACTCCCAGCCACATTTTGATATGCAGCCCAACAGAACAATATTCGTCGTGTTCATTTTCCAATGCTGACGTGTAAAGGAAAATGAACTTTACCTTACCGCACTGCAGAAATGTAAGTTTGCATGACATATTGACGCGTTCCTACAGTATAATGTATTTAAGGTTCATTTTCCTTTACGCATTAGCATAACAAAATGAACCGAGCGAAAATTGTTCTAATTGACTGCATATCCATATGTGATTGGGCCGCGAGACCAATCTTAAGGAAAATAATGGATAAGAAGAGCATCGTCAGATACGCGGTGTTGCTCGTGCAGGGACGCTTTGGTTCTATGAATGTTGTGCTCGTTCTTTTCTTCTTAGAAAAAGTTACAGTGGAATAACAATTAACGAGTCTTTTTCTCTAAAATACGAATTTACTCACTTTTACCAGTATCGTTAACATACTATTAAAATTATTTAACTGAACTGTGACTATAAATCACAAAGCAATTGTTTTCATGTCGTTACGTAGCTGCTCTAATTGACTAGATGTCCAACTCGTTTGAAACACATTCTTTTATTCCGTTCTCCCGCAGACGCCGGGTGACACGGCGCTTACGATGCGTCAGAGCGCGTGCTCAGTACAATTTGACTCGCTATTACTAGCTAATGTGTGGTTTGTTTGATTTGTTTCAAATGAAATTTCAAAGCCCAGTAGAGATACGCTCCTCATGAGATCCCAACATATTACTTGTGACAATACCGTGTTACTAATTCCCTCGTGAAAACTCAATCTTGAGGCTCAAAGTGACCGTCGAGGATTTTGCCTCCGTTTCCATTTGATACATATCGCTAAAATGTCGAGGATATATATAACTAATCACGCAAAACATGATGGCGTAAGACTCATCGAGATATCTCCGCCCGTTCAAGAGATATTCACTCAACAATATGATCATAGTACGTACGACGCTGACACGACGTCACTATGCCGTCATCTTGTGAAACGCCTCGCTTGTCCAGTGTAACCACAGTGATGTGGCAGTACAGAGTGAACATTATGCTTCATTCAACTGATTCCGTGACCTACGAATAAATTTGTTACATTCGATATAAGCGATTCATTTCACTAGACTTGGCATGTAGACGTTTTCAGGCGTAAATCTTGCAACCGTGTCATATACAGAGCCTAAGGGAGTTTTTATTCAATAACTTTAAAATATCAAGTTGGAGATCTGCGTGGTCCACGAGCTATTGAAACTTTGACTATCCAACAAGTTCTGATATTACCTTGCTATCAAGTAAATGCAAAACTCTAACATAAAAAATGTATTTTCACAGTTATTACGTTTAAAAAAGTGCATTGATTAAAATATGTTGAGTTTATTAAGAATTAATTGTACACCGGTGGAAAAATATACAAACACCAAGGAAGAGTTGCGCTAGATTAAAGAACCTTGGTAGGCGTGTTTATACATCTGAGGGATGACGTTGATTCAAATTTTCTGCAAATCGCATTAGAGTGACGCTAGTAGCGGCCCTATGACGTTGCACATCTGGTTTGTTTTAAATACGGACTATACTGTACGAGAGCGTTAGTTACCTCTGAGATTGGACGGAGTGACTGTGAGTGGGTCAAGAATGCCTCTATGACGATGAAATGAAATGGCGTATGGCTTTTAGTGCCGGGAGATCCCAGGACGGGTTCGGCTCGTCAGGTGCAGGTCTTTGATCTGACACCCGTAGGCGACTTGCGCGTCGTGATGAGGATGAAATGAAGATGAAGACTACACATACACCCGGCCCCCGAGCCAGGGAAAGTAACCAATGATGGGTAAAATTCCCGACCCTGCCGGGAATCGAACCCGGGACCCCTGTAACCAAAGGCCAGCACGCTAACCACTTAGCCAAGCCGGACTCTACGACGATGAAGAGGCCAGTATCAACAGCTCACTGCGGTTGATCGAAGCCGTATAATAGGGCTATGTGAAGGTGGATTTTCCTTCCATGCTATTGCAGAACGACTTGGCAGGAATGTCTCCACTGTGCATGCGTGCTGGTAGCAGTGCTCACGAGAAGTTACGCTCGCAAGAAGACTGGGCTCCGGACGTCCCCTGGCACCACCGAGAGGGAGGACCGCCGTATTCGGCGTATCGCTGTGGCGCAGCGGACTGCGTCTGCAGCAGCAATTCGAGCGGCACTTGGGACCACAATGACGCAATGAACTGTCGGAAATCGCGTACCCGAAGGACAGTTCCGAGCCACACGCACTGCGGCGTGCATTACACTAACACCAAACCACCGCCGCCTGCAACTTCAGTGGTGTCAAGCGAGAGCTCATTGGAGGATGGAGTGGAGGTCCGTTGTATTTTCCGATGAAAGTCGATTCTGCCTTGGTGCCAGTGATGGCCGTGTGTTGGTTAGAAGGAGACCATGTGAGCACCTGCATTCCACCTGTCTGCGGCGTCGACACATTGACCCTACACCGGGAGTTCTGGTCTGGGGAGCAATTTCCTATGACAGCAGGAGCACTCTCGTGGTTATCCCACGCACCCTTACTGCAGATCTGTACGCCCGTCTGGTGCTTCGACCTGTTGTGCTTCGATTCATGAATAGCATTCCCGTAGGTGTTTTCAACAGAATAATGCATGCGCCCCCCCCCCCGCCGCTGTTGTAACCCAACGTGCTCTATAGGGTGTCGACATATTGCCTTGGCCTGCTCGATCCCCCGATCTGACCCCAATCGAGTACGTATGAGACATCGTTGGACGACAACTCCAGCGTCATCCACAACCGGCATTAACCGTCCCTGTATTGACCGACCAAGTGCAACAAGAATGGAACTCCATCCCACAATCTAACATCCGACACCTGCACGACACAATGCATCCACGTTTGCATGCCTGCATTCAACAGTCAGGCGATTACACCGGTTATTAGTGGACCAGTCAGGCACATTTGCGATGACCGGGCGAGTTGGCCGTGCGCGTAGAGGCGCGCGGCTGTGAGCTTGCATCCGGGAGATAGTAGGTTCGAATCCCACTATCGGCAGCCCTGAAGATGGTTTTCCGTGGTTTCCCATTTTCACACCAGGCAAATGCTGGGGCTGTACCTTAATTAAGGCCACGGCCGCTTCCTTCCAACTCCTAGGTCTTTCCTATCTCATCGTCGCCATAAGACCTATCTGTGTCGGTGCGACGTAAAGACCCTAGCAAAAAAATAGCATTTGCGATGGCTTTTCTCGCGCGGATATAAACCTGTTGCCTTGTACCTTCAATCAATTAAATATGCTACCTCGACAAATATATTGCCAAAATTCCTGTGCTCTACATTCATTATTTCATGGTGTTTGAATATTTTCCACCAGTGTACTTCTAATGTCTTTTGAGCAATTTCAAAGTGGTAAAAGTTGAAATGTTTGAAAAATGGAAGTTACCACATTCCTTGCAAATTTCCTTGAATCATTACCACCAGAGTGTATCCGCTGGCACCGGATGTCCACTTGTGTCGCCTCTCACGACACTCCTGGACTAGGTTGGGACTATTCTTTAACACCGGTAATGAAATGGCGCATGGCTTTTAGTGCCGGGAGTGTCCGAGGACAAGTTCGGCTTGCCAGATGCAGGTCTCTCGATTTGACGCCGGTAGGCGACCTGCGTGTCGTGATGAGGATGAAATGATGATGAAGACGACACATACACCCAGCCCCCGTGCCAGCGAAACCTGCCGGGAATTGAACCCGGGACCCCTGTGACCAAAGGCCAGCACGAAACCATTTAGCCATGGAGCCGGGCTTTAACACCGGTGACCACACGGAAATAAAATATTTCACTCAACCATAAAATCAATTTCTGTTCGTCAAGAAAGTACGAATTTGTTCCAAACGTCATAATAACGAAATAAACAACAATTGACTTTTTTATAACAAGGTGCAACCTTCCACAGACAGATACGAGAATACCTTTCTAGAATTCTTTCAGACTAAATTCGATTTCATGGACTAAGTAGAGTCACCTTGTGAAACGCTTGCACAACTATGTGGGCGTAACACGTACCATCAGTTTGACCATAACCTCCAATGACATGATACCGGACTACGTCAGTAAATTATCTACGAAAAGTATTTGCTAACAGTTCTACAAAGTTAGGACATACAACATAACATTTCACAAGAAATTTGTTTTGACATCTTATAGCTGGGGGTCATATGAAAACTTACGTAAACGAATGTTTTTTTTTGCAAACTGCTTTACGTCGCACCAACACAGACAGGTATTATGGGGACGATAGGATAGGAAAGGCCTAGGGATGGGAAGGAAGCGGCCGTGGCCTTAATTACGGTACAGCCCCAGAATTTTCCCTGGTGTGAAAATGGGAAAATACGGAAAACCATCTTCAGGGCTGCCGACAGTGCGGTTCGAACCCACTATCTCCCGGATGCAAGCTCACAGCTACGCAGCCCTAACCGCACAGCCAACTCGCCCGGTGTAAAGGAAATTACCACTACAAAATGTATGATGGAAGTGTAACCTAGCAACCGTGCAGGCTATGTCTTACGGCTGGTGGTGATATGAATTTAGCAGCCGTTGATGGATGCTCATGACCCCGAGAGAGATATTTATGATTATTTGGTTTTCGCAAAGGGAAAAGTGTTTTCTTAATGCTTTCGCGCAACAAAATTTTAGACTCTGTAGTGTTTTTAGCTTCAAAACAGAATCATGGCATTATCTCAAAATAATCCCAATAGTAGGATCCTCGGAGGCTATAACTATACACCTTAAAATATAGCATCTATTTTAACTCGCATTGCCTATAGCAGTCTTAGAGTATTTTCAAAAAATGTTAAAAGCATCAAGAAAAGACTCCAATCATATGATAATTTTGGGTACATTTTCATGTGACGGTGTTGTAAATACTTTGTTAAGCTAGTGCCTAGCAATAAATCATACACTACCCAACTTGCTATAAATCAGTTAGGTGCGAATTTCTATGTTTGCGTTATAATTCTTATATTACATCACTTCTAATGAAATATTTTAAGCTATATTTTGTGTGACCGCGTTTAAATGATTGTTACGTTAAAATAATTTGTAATAATTTAAAATAATTTAAAATAATTTAATTATTTAATTTAATATAACTTAATTAAGTTATAATTTCATTAATTTAAAATATTTTACGTCATATTTTCTAAATTTTATGTGAATGCGATTGATTATTTATAAGTATTGTTCCCTACTCGTATTATTATTATTATTATTATTATTATTATTATTATTATTATTATTATTATTATTATTATTATTATTATTATTATTATTATTGTACTATAGAAAACAGGTAGCCTACCTCGTGGCTATGATCGTTAAGGCGTCTGACACTGTGGCTAGCCGAGTCCCTGCCAGGGTAGGAGAGGTGGTGGTCAGCTTTTAATCACTAGATTGCGTTTCAGAATCAATTCCGAACCTCCCCGCAGTGTTCAAATGGAGTGAGGGCATTTGACGTTGCAGATGGTGATTCGTACGTCGGACGGATACGTTAAGCCTTGAGCACACCCCTTGGTGCTATTCGATAGAAGTAGGCTATGTGCCAGCACCGGTTTTACCCTCTCCCTCCCTACTATCATATATCAAGTCATTCACTTCATCTCTGATGAGGGTGGCGTCAGCTATCAGGAAGGGCATCTCATCGAAAAACTCGCTACGAAGATTCATCTCTTCACAGCCGACCCCGCAGAGAAACGGGACAAGTGTTGGACATACACTATCCGAAAAGAAATGCAGTTATGAATGAATATAAAGCAGCCATATTGGTGGACGTACAGCACAGCCGACACTCGACTTCAACATTTTAGTATCATTTCCCTTCAAACTAGATAACATTATATACGATATTCTTAGCGTAACATCGTATTAAAACTCGATGGACTACAAAATGCGGTCTTTCCATATTGTATTGTAATAGGATAGTTAGCGGTATTCAAATCGTAAATAATTATAATATATTCCGTTCATTAGCGTGTTATTCCACCAAGCTTATCACGTATTTATTAAAACATTAACTGTATAGACAATCAGAATTCCAAACAACATTTATTTGTCCTTGATTAGTACATTAGCAGACCTGTATCAGTATTATTACTTAGCACTCCAACCCTTCACCTCGCTACTGTTCACAACTGTGTCCCAGCCAAGTCGCGTGGGTGTTAGAAATAAGGAAATGAGCGCAGAATTTAGGTTTAGAAACATTTATTTTCCTTCCTCGTTGCGTGGACTCAACGGATGTTGTTAAATCACAATATTTGTTATTCGATGACTTGTTGAGTATGTTCGGACGTAGACTAAACAGCAGCAGTAGGGAGAAATGGATCCAGGGAGGGCTTTAGCACCTCCCTTCCTTCAATTAATCAGTACTGATCTGCATTTAGGGCAGTCGCCCAGGTGGCAGATTCCCTATCTGTTGTTTTCCTAGCCTTTTCTTAAATGATTTCAATGACATTGGAAATTTATTGAACATCTCCCTTGGTAAGTTATTCCAATCCCTAACTCCCCTTCCTATAAATGAATATTTGCCCCAATTTGTCTTCTTGTATTCCAACTTTATCTCATATTGTGATCTTTCCTGCTTTTAAACTTATTCGTCTACTAATGTCATTCCATGCCATTTCTCCGCTGACAGCTCGGAACATACCACTTAGTCGAGCAGCTCGTTTCTCCTTTCTCCCAAGTCTTCCCAGCCCAAACTTCGCAACTTGTTTGTAACGCTGCTCTTTTGTCGGAAATCAGCCAGAACAAATCGAGCTGCTTTTCTTTGGATTTTTTCCAGTTCCTGAATCAAGTAATCCTGGTGAGGGTCCCATACACTGGAACCATACTCTAGTTGGGGTCTTACCAGAGACTTATAAGCCCTCTCCTTTACATTCTTGCTACAACCCCTAAACACCCTCATAACCATGTGCAGAGATCTGTACTCTTTATTTACAATCCCATTTATGTGATTACCCCAATGAAGATCTTTCCTTATATTAACACCTATATACTTACAATGATCCCCAAAAGGAACTTTCACCCCATCAACACAGTAATTAAAACTCAGAGGACTTTTCCTATTTGTGAAACTCACAACCTGACTTTTAACCCCGTTTATCATCATACCTTTGCCTACTGTCCATCTCACAACATTATCGAGGTCATTTTGCAGTTGCTCACAATCTTGTAACTTCTTTATTACTCTATAGAGAATAACATCATCCGCAAAAAGCCTTATCTCTGATTCCACTCCTTTACTCAAATCATTTATATATATAAGAAATAAAGGTCCAATAATACTGCCTTGAGGAATTCCCCTCTTAATTATTACAGAGTCAGATTTTCGGGCTTGCGGTTTACCTCATCAGTAACAACGTTTGTCTCTGCTTCTGAGAAAAGAATGTCTGCTCTTCAAAGAGTGCTATTGGTGAACCTGATGGCAGTGAGTCAAAAAATACCGAGTAAAAGGTATTTTGCCTTGCCAATTGGGTAGAAAGACATTATAGCTTCATTATATTTCATGGACTTATGTTACATGTAAGGCTTCTTGAACAAATAGAAGAAGATCCAGAAAGTGAGACGTTAAGTAAAGCTGTTGCCCTCGGCGCGGCTTTGAGAAAAATTGCATTTATCATTGGTTTGCAAACAGCTGCGTTGTCTTACATTGGCACTGTAATAGGGAGGTTGAACATAACGAGATCTGTGTGATTAAGACTTAATTGAAACCGACTTTCAACCTATTAAGTCGTGTTAAGCACATTTAGTACGTGTTGAAGGGATGTTAAGTACAGAACAAAAATTCATTGATTAAGACTTCTTTCCCAATATTATACGATTGTTACAAATATTTGCCACCCTGCCAGTCATGACAACCTTTACAGAGAGAAGTTTCTCGGCCCTACGTAAGCAAAAAACCTACAATTACAATGGGAGAGAACCGGCTTAATGGCCTTGCGTCAACAAACATCCGTAAGGAAAGGGCAATAAATATTGAAGATCTCTTGAGTCAAAACCACAAAGACTGGATATATCTAACTGGTCAAATGTTGATTGATGTGAACTGCTATACGTCACTGTACATAGTAAAGTTGACTTACTTTAAACATTATTTAATGAAATTTTGTGGTGAAATAAATGTCAATAAATTACCTTAACTAGCGTTTACTACAACTTCCTTGAAACTTGGGAAATATCTTCACTACGGAAGTAAAATGTCCCAATTACTCGTTTCTGCTTTGTGTTTTTTTAAGTTAGCCCCTCCCTTTAGAGAATCCCGGATCTGTTTCTGGCAGTAGGCTTACCTTGCGCCACGTAGGCGCTCGTATGTTCAGCCTCAGATACAGCTCTCATGATATAGAAGCCTGCTACCAAGAGCTATGACGTCCCATGGGTATTGCCAAGTCTACGCCGTCGCGTGTAATTCCTACACTACTAATTCGATACTTGTTATCATAATATGACATAGGAATGCAATAATAAACCTATAAACACAGAAACTGAAGAAACGCTATAAGAAGAAATTACACACAAGTACACAAATCCTGTATATACTCCTATTGTAAAATGTAGGAATGAAGGCTGCTCACCTGAACTGTTCGATGACGGTTACTAGTCTCTCAAAATAATGTAATTATTTTACACATACATATGCATACATATCCCACGCCATTCCATCTTAAGCGATGGGTCGGCGAACGAGGCTTTTCCACCAGTTGCGGTCTCTGAACTTCTCTCCTTATTCGATGCTTTCCAAAGTATGTCCTCGCTGTTCAATATCAATCTTCACCATATCCTTGTACCTGAGTCTTGGTCGCCCTCTTGGTCTTTTTCTTCAAGTTTTAGATCATACATGTGTTTCGGTAATCTGTTATCTCCCATGCGTCGCATATGTCCATACCATATCAGTCGCTGCGCTGTTATTCTCTCCGGCGGTCTTACACCATGAGCCTGCTTGCAGATTTCCTCATTACGGACTTATTTTACACTTATTTGAGTAAATTTCGTTGTTAATTATTTTTTAATAACTTTTACTAAAATATTTCCCTAAGTATGACAGATCTTGAATACCAACATACACACCCATGCACTTGTCACAGAAATTGCCAAGTAGTTCAACTTCCATTTTCAAAAGATTTATAAATTAATCTCTATAATTTTCACTTGTTTTTCATTTTTCATAGTTTACTTGAGAGTCCTTCAAACATACTTCACTCTTCACATCCTCACCTAATCATCTTAAGTAGGAGGGGTGAGGTAATGTGAAAATGGAACCTAGGGCGCTTCGAACCGACGACCAGTACGCTGACCATTCAGCCATGGAGCCGGACTGCCATGTGTAATCAATGAGCTATAAAAATTCGAATTTTACGAGCACAAGCTACACCTTCCCCTTTAACATCCTACCACCAGTTAAAACGGAACTATCTGATCTTTTTGCAGTGTCTACCCGAATTACATGATTTTCAGAAAAAAATATAATAATCTACAGACATGACTCAGTATAGCATGAATCCACTCATCTCGCTTCTCCTTAACACTAGGAAACGCAAATGTTGAGATGGCCCCTTCCTTATATGAACGGTAAATAAACTAGTGTCCAAAAGTTAAGCATAAGTTAAGAGTAAGTAGGGAAAGTGGATATAGACCGCAAATCGCACCTACCAAACTTACATGTTCGCTCTGTATAGGAAAGGTTCTTGCTATTTGCTTTACGTCGCACCGACACAGATAGGTCTTATGGCGACCATGGGACAGAAAAGGCCTAGGAATGGGAAGGAACAGGCTGTGACCTTAATTATGGTACAGCCCCAGGATGTGCCTGTTGTGAAAATGGGAAACCACGGAGAACCATCTTCAGGGCTGCCGACAGTGGGGTTCGAACCCACTATTTCCCGGATGCGAGCTCACAGCTGCGCGCTCCTAACAGCACGGCCAACTCGCCCGGTGTATAGGAAAGGATTGTTCCCTGCTTCGGCTAGCGGCGTAACCGCAAGGTTAACACAGCCAGTGCCTGCGCCCCATATTCCCTCACTCGTGTTTTTTTTAGTTATCATTTTATTTCTCTCAAATGGCAAGATACAGTATTAACATACAAGAGTAACACAACACGCAAATCACTCCATCTCTTAGTACATTATAATGTTCACTTGTCACATACATGTTCTTCTCTCCTTGAAAAACAAAACAAACAAAAACTTTTACATTTTCTCTCGTATCCTATTGTTCTAGAACATTGTAATTTCGAAAACAAAAACAAAAAATAACATTGGCACCCAACACATTGCGTGAAAAACACTGCACGACCATTCGACTGTTATAATGAAACATTCTCGAGTTCCTTAACGTGATGTTTCTCTGTCGGTGGCACACGTTTCAATAATTGTTGTTTGGCATCTTTTAGAAGGCGGATGAATGTGTTCAAGGAGCACTGTTCGTTTTTCTGGACATAATATATATACCCCATGACCAGCCAAGTTTGCGCAAATTTCTAGTGTTGTGTACCGAACTCTAGCTCTAAAGCTGCGCGTTAAGCTGCATTAGGATTAGCTGATCCTGTCATCTGTCTTACCACAGAACAAAACCATTTCCAGACACCTTCGACACTTCCACAGGTCGTAAGTTTATGCTTCTGTGTGACCACCTCCAGACTTTTTTACAGAGTGGGGATTGGGTGATGTTATGACGGAATTTTTTGATCTTCTGTTGGAATAATTTCGTTTATAGCTTTATACTGAACCCATGACTTTTGTGCCCTAAGAATTTTAAATCTTAAAAGTTACCACATGAGGCCCCATGTCAATCGTAATGAGAAGCTTGAATGTATATTTATATCGCAGAGGCGACCCGAGGCAGGAAAATGGCTGCTTTCTTTCCCATGCTATGATATGTGACGTTATCCGCACGTGTCGAAAGTGGATGGATACAGAAGAAAGTTTTGGTTAAATAAGTATATTTAAATAAAATAACGTCGTTGCCGGGACGAAACCTTCTATGTGTTAATATTTTTGGGGATATACTGACCCGCAGCACATACATTATGAAGAGCGAGAATGTCTTGACAATTGTCACACAATATTGGCCCTTAGATGACAGAACCTTACCGGCCAAAGTTCTAAGCTAAAATATTTCACATAGGAGGTTTTGTACCGGCAACGACGATAATTAGTAGTGAACGCAGTATAATGAGGGTCCTGTATTTATCTATAAGACAATTGGTCTTTAGTAAGACAGATTTGAGACTGATAAGCTATTTCTGTGGATTTTTCAGGAAGGACGCGCGTGTCTATTTTACCCACACCGAGTCGTCAGAAAATAGTGCTTATGAAATGAGGTCATGAGTTAATTTGGTAAGGAATAATTTTAAATGTTCGTGAACACTGTCGATAGCAATCTAGCAAATACTTGGTTACAGCAAAAACTCTTTTTAATACAGTTCCACTAAGTCGGAAAAATTACGCAAATTTTCTTGGCGGCAAAGGAAAAATGCCTGAGAGAGGGGATAGAATCTATAAAATAAGAGGGGACGCCATCTTGAAACCCCTGCATTTGCATCATTGAAGCTCGAGAGAGAGAGTTGAACTGTTCATAAAATCGATCGTCAAGAAGTAGACTAAGTCCAGCAAACATAGATTTTGGCCGATGTGGCCGGGGTCTTGACTCCAAGTGGAGATATCATTGCAAAAGTAATCTGATAAAAAGACGGTCAAGATACCGAAGTAGTATTTGTGAAGTTGTAAATATTGTGTTGTAAGGAAAGTAATTCGTGTGCGAGTAACAAATACAATCAGTCGAGTGCGATCAGCGAAGAAACCGAGTGAAGGGCATTTCTTTTTTAATGCTTTATTTTCCAGGAAAACATGAATAAAACCAAATGTGAAGCCAGAAGTACTAAAATGGCTAAATAAAAATCTCAGGGTTGCTGATGAGCCCAAAAATGGGAACTGATGTGAAGTCAAGGTAGGCAGTTTGCCATCTCAACGCCTTTTGGTATCTGTTTTATGATATCACACTTATAAGTATTTGTAATGGGTATTTATGACGCAGTTGGTCACCCATATGTTTCGTGAATGTCAGAAATATGACGAGAAGTCATTTGTTTTTTTCTGCTTGGGTAAAATTTTAAAGTATTCCGAGTGACGTGTAAAATGTTGTAAAAAGTTATTAATGAGGGTTATGAAGTGATATCACGTCCAAAGTAGATCGTCATTTCCGTGATTTCATTGCCTATATTTTTGTGATATTAAGTATAGATGTTTTACTTGACGTAAAAAATTTCTGTTCGATAAGTGGAATTGGTGCAAGATATCCGTGATTACCCAGTTTCAATCGGGAGTAAGTGTGCTGTAGTGTTGGATAATGTAGATCAGTGAATATTTGTTGCGAAGGGGAATGCTGTTCTATGTCCGTTTAAACTGTGTTTGAATGACAGTTAAATAACAGTAAAGTTTGTCAGTCATTTTTGTGAGAGTCCAGTTTTTAAAAAAATACGAGGTCATGTTATGAGAAGTTGTTCATTATTAAAGTATTTGTGCTTAATTTATGCGCCGTGGATTCTAAGTATTATTATTCCATTTCCTTTTGTCTGTGAGAGTCGTCAAGTTGAAGGTAAGAGGTTAGATTTTGTCGTATGAGTTGAGATAGGATTTGCGAATCAGGTGATTGGAAGCCTGTAATGTTGCTGGGATTTTATGTGAGCCCAAGGAGGATATGTGTGTAATGTTTGGGATGGAAAGGTATGAGAAAATCCACTTAAGTGTTTGCGACGTGTACAATTATTGAATTACATTTTTAGAAGTAAACATATATGCATATCTGTTTGGTCAGGAATATCGTATTTTAATTCTATTTGCGAAGTCGAAGATTTCATTCTTGTAGACCAGTTACGCATGACATAGGACAGGTGTTTCATATCAAAGCTGAGAGCGAGGGTTGTGAAGGGCCCGATACCACCAGCTGATCGAGCTCGCCGTTCGGAGATACCGGGAGTGTGCTGCTTGTTACGTGTTAAGAATGAGATTGCATTCTTTAGAACAGAGATCATTAATGTGCGCGAACTAGTTAGAACAACGTGTAGGTTATTAGATACTATTATTTTGTTTAACTGAAATGGTAATGTATATTTGAAACCATGAAGTTAAAGTGTAATGAGCGAAGTTGGTCAATTCCAGGGTTGTCCAAAATATAGAGTGATGATGGTGGTGGTGGTGATTATTGATTTATTTGTGAGGGGTGCACAAAGCGTCATGGAAATGTCATGGTGGGATATGACATGGTAATTGGCTTACATTTTTACGGCGAGTTACTTATGCAGATTTTGTTTTGTACTTAATTATTAGGGTTATCCAAGTACCAATAATTGCTAGTATGATGTCATGTGATGTCATGAAACAGATATAATACTCGAAAAAATGATGTAAAATTATCTTCCAGCTGCGCGATTCTAAACGACGATATAAACTATTGTAACAATTATAAAATATAACTACGTCAGAATTTGAGTTGGGTCTTGTTAAAGAAACCATTCGTCTGCGGAGATAGAATTTGTTGTTAATTAAGATTCATTAAAGCATGTTAATTTATTAAATTATTAAATTTGGAAGAAATCGTATTTGTGAAATAACTTAAAACCAAGTGAATAACTTGAAGGTGCATTTTGGAAATCTTAGTTTATTCTTCTGGGAAAGTTCAAATATTAATGTAACGATTAAGTGGACATATCCGAAGGTTATGGATTTTACTGTCACAAAGTATTGTGAGCGTTGTTGTATTATTTGACTTGTTTGATTGAGCATTAAATGTCCTGGGATTAGTAAAGTGGAAACTTTGGTCATCAACCGATGTAACTTAACCCCTTATAGGTTGGTGGCTAAATATTTAGCCACCCCATATAAAGGTCCATGTTTTTAACAAATTGCAATGAATTTTGTCTTTATCGCCATAAGCCACATGCCTGAACAGATAGTGGCTAAATTAGTAAGCCACAAAGAAGATTATGAAGGCTCTGCAAGCAACTGGGATTGGAAAACGATCGAGGTGGCTAAGGATATTGCCACCATCCATTGAGGCTCCATGGAAAAACATGGTTATGCTGTATTGGAGAGAATTCGATGTTGTTTTTCTAACAAACAGAATTTGAATTGCTAGTTGTGGCTATATCAGTGTCTTCAGTTGATATTCTGGCAGTCTATTCTCCCAACGGCAAGCAGACCTCTTTACAGGTACATTATTTTATGAAGTTGTTTTGTTGAAGTTGCGCCAAACAATACTACGCTTGCCAACTAATTATTTTACTTTGTAAAGGAAACACTTATAGAATAGTGTGAGGTAGAAATGCATGTAGAAATAAACATACATGTAACCAATATGCGACTTTTGTATGGGGAATTATCCCCTCAGATAATATTATTGTCTTTATCCGAGTTGGCAAGTGACAAAACATAATCTCACTTTTAACCGTAGGCCTAGGCCTAGGTTTTATGCTATAAATGATAACTATAACAGCGTCCAGCTGCCAGAAAACATCTGTCTAAGCGCATTTTCTTATCTGTGTCTCAATATACGTCATGGTGAAGTACGTGGACGTAAATAAGATGTCAGCAGACGAGCTACTTGACTTACTTAGACGCTGTTTCAGCAGATCAAGCATACGGCTCCCAGTACGGTGGGGATAGTGATGCTGAAGATTCTGTTGCATACAAAACTCGGGTGATGGATACATCTACTCGTTCTAAAAGCATCAATGATTCTGTATTCCACAATAATGTGTCAGAGATTGAATCAGCTGATCCCATGAATACTGATGACATTGACATACAAGATGATTCTGAAAATTCTCCTAGCCTGTCTTCAAGGTTCATACAAATTTGTAAAGACTATTTGTATTTGTCCTACGGTATTGTTTCAAAGTTCCTACCAATGAAAGAAAATTGTGACTTCATATACTGATGGTGGCTAAATAAGTATCCACCATCCACGTACAGAAAGTTGTGGGTCAGAATGGATGGTGGCTAAATAGTTAGCCAACCAATTTTTATTCGTATATAACAAATTTAGGAGCAAATTGGCTTAAAAACTGTCCTAACCTATTCGTTTGCAACTCAGGATTAAGAGAAACAAAAATATACTCATAACTAACAAAAAAATCCTGCCCTATAAAGGGTTAATTGTGTTTAGCCTTCAGCTTAGAAACTTGGATGGTCATGGGGTCATCAACCTCAGTGACTTAGATTAAGGCCATATACCACAGCAGCATCATTTTCCTTGCGGTCATCATCCACAATGACTTTAAAGTAAATTAGAAGTTTAGATGTCGGTCCATGACATAGTCGCAGTTCACATCGATTCAATTAAGGGTCCATGCCGTACAACCACTGTGTCGCACATACCTATTGGACTGCCTTAATTATACCCAGAGTCCAGAGTTCGTGTTACGAGGGCTGGACCATCGAGAATCATTACGATGGTACATGCAGTCTCACATGTAAGCCGACTTTAAGGATTTCCAGACTTTCTGTTCTTCATTCATAACATGTGGCAATGGTTTCTAGTAAGGATGCCCATCAGGCAGTTAAGTCAAAGGCTCAAACCAGCATTCTGCTCCTCTATGTTAAATTATTGTGGCGTCAAGTGGATAAGATTGAGTCCAAATCATATTGATTTTTAATATTTTTCATCGTGATTTCATTAATAAGTACAAATATTTTGTGAATAGACCTTTCATTTGAGTAGATAGATTAGGATTACTGAACCCTACCTTTTACCTCAGCAAGTGACGAAGAACCCGTAACGACCCAAGAGACAGATCTCATGAAAATTGCTGATAGGTAAAGACGGTAGGTATCCTTCATAGTGGCCCAAGGGTTCAATATGCTGCAACTTTCCAGTCAATTGGTATATGAGGGTCATTTAAATTTATCCAGATTTCTTTCCATTTCCTATTTTGGTACTTCTCCGTGATCTGGGGTTGTGTTTCGTTCTTCTCTACTAGATGATTGTATATTACTTTTGTAGGAGGTACGTTGTCCTGTCACTCGTATCGTATCTAACTCATGCAGCGCTCTTCTAAAACATCGTGTCGGCACTGAACACTTTGGATTTTGTTGACTTATATTCCAAAAATAATTCTCATGAACAGCTTCTACTCCTGTCTTGGCAATCATTAACTCTCGCATTAAAAGCGCTTGGCATTTTTCACCGACTGCTATGAGACCCAGTCCTCCTTTCATGACTGATTTCCTCACTTGTTATCTTGCTACACGAAACATATATACTCGCCATAAATAATAATTAATATGTAGTTCAACTCGCTGGCTTATTTTTACCGGCATGGGTAGAATTTGTGCCACATACCACAATTCAGATAATGCAAACAAGTTTATGTGCCACACCTTTAGAATGATGTTCAGGTTTCTACTCAAACTGGTTGACAATGTGGCGCTTACCCTTGAAACTATGGTTGTCCAGTTTATGTCAATATTTTGGGCCATATTAGGGGTGAACACTATCCCCAAAATCTTAATTCTACCTTTAATAGGTACTGACTCTATTGTCGACTCTTGTGACCAGTTACCAAACGGTAATATCTCGGATTTTTGATAACTGACTTGAGCATTAGAGGCTTTCTCGTAAGTTGTTATTATGCACTTCAACTGTGGTGCAACTGTTGGTGTCAGCAGTAAGATTGAGACGTCATCATCATAGGCTGCAACCGTGAACAGGCTATGAGGGTTAGGAATCGTGCTCATTACAAAGTGGACTGCCCAAATAAAGGTCTCTATACTTAAATCAAAAAGAGTCATGGATAGGGGACATCCTTGTCGAACCTATGTTTTAATTGAAATTGGTTTGGAAAAGTGTCCATTAAGAAGTATTCGAGAATGCGCCGAACTATAAAGGGTTCGAATAAGATTGCATATTGCGGTTGGGAGACCCATGCGTTTCAGCATTGCTAACAAGTACCCATGATGCACTCTGTCGAAAGCTTTTCGGGAGTCCAGGTTTAGAATCGCGCCCATTTCAGTTGGTTCTGCTTCAAAGTGTAGCACTGCATTTCTTACTGTCTGCAGGATGTGGGTTATTTTCCTTTCTGGGATAGCACATGTTTGCCCTACTTTGATGATGTTAGTAATGTAGGGTCGTGTTCTTTTCACCAGTATTTTCTTGAAGAGTTTGTAATCGGTATTGAGGAGTGTTATCTGATACAGTTCGTGGTGTGGGGACTTTGGGTATAAAGATTATAATTCCTTCATTAACGCCTGTGCAATCTTGTAGATTAGCGAACAATATCTGCATCAGTGTTAAAAGGGTTGATTTCATGATGGTCCAGTACTTTTTGTAGAAAAAATAAGTCAAACCATCAGGGCCTGGAGCTGATCTGTTTCTGGCCGTTCGTAGGGCCTCGAATAGTTCACTTTCTTCAATCGGACGGAGGACCTGCTGCCTGTCATTATCATTGAGTTGTTGATCGATGAAAGCCAGAATGGTCGTTTGATCTAGTGGGGAATTCTCACAGTCCCGGAACGTTTCCCTAAAGTATTTTTCAGTCTCATTTAGACAGTCTTTAGTAGAGAAAAGTCGTCTGTTGTCGTCGGTAAGAAGAGTAGATATGATTTTGCTCTTCCCGTTTCTTTTTTAATTGGCTAGATGATAAAGCTGTGTTTTTTCTTCTGCTAAGGGTGAATGAGAACACGAACGAACGAAGGAACCCTGTAGGATGTTTTCCTGAATGACTGTTATTCTTCGTTTAACTGCGGCTATGTGAGTGTTTACGTTGTAACCTGCCTGTTGACGCACCAGAAGGTCAGTTAGTACAGTGTAGTAAGAGTGTAGAGTTTTCCGTCTGTTACTTGCTTTTTCTGCTCCATGTGTCTTAAAGAAGTTTTGAATCGCCGGTTTAACCTTATGCAGCCATTTGTGTACAGTTAAAGGTCCCTGTTTGGTGAGACGACTGAGCATATCTGGCCACATTTGTTGAAAGTCCTCTTTCACTTACTCGTCATCTAGCAACGCATTATTTAGTTTCCAACATCCCTTCCCGATAACAGGTATTCTCCTAGTGGTACGAATCTTCAGTAGGACAGCGTGATGATCACTGAAGAGTACTATTTTAACACTGATGTCATGTACGTTGGGTGCTAGATCTCTGTTTATGTAACATCTATCAATTCTAGATGCAGATGCTCGTCGGAAAAATGTAAATTGTACGAAGTTGCCGTGTTTACTTTCCCATCCATCGCGAAGCTCTAAGGCCTGACATAGACTTTCAAGCACTGGAGAAGGGTTGAATTCTCCTCTCTGCTCTTTTGCGTGTAAAACACAATATCCCCACCGAAAATTACGTCTATGTAGTTATGTCGTAAATAGAACGGTAGTTGTGTGGTCAGAAATTCCTCCCGCTCGTGGCGACGATATGTCCCAGAATGCAGGTAAACGTTTATGTGCAGTGTGTTACCTTCAGTTAATATTGACGTGATCCTTCCACTAGGGTGTGTTCCACAAATTTTAATGTTTAAACCAGATCTGTATATAATTGCAGTACCCCTCGAGTCTTCCCCAGGATTGGGAATATATTGGTAATTGTTCCCAAGGTAAGGCAAAATAAAGACGTTAACTTCTTGCAGGAAAAGGATATCGATGTCATAATCTCTAATAAATTCTTGTAATAGTACCTGTTTGCTGCGACTTCTCAGGCAATTTAGATTAAGTGATGCTACAGAATGAAGAAGTAGAATGGTAAAGGAAAATAACACAGCGCCAATCATAATGATGAGTTTGGTGATGGAGACGAGTGCTGAAGTTATTTATTCGGAACATATGTGATGATTTTAGTGCCTTCCTTTTTTCCATTGTCATCTCCCGGCTGCTTTAACCTAGGATCCCTGTGGCTAACTTGAGGTAGTTTTCTTAGAAGTGAAGCTTCCACGGTGTGAGGAATTATTTAATTTATTTTCCGGGTTGAACCGTGTTGTACTTGTACGCATATCACGTACAGTTTGCCTTGACAAAGAATACTGCAATGTATTCGAAACGTCGGCAAACTGTACGTGATATGCGTACAAGTACAACACGGTTCAACCCGGAAAATAAATTAACTAATTGAGGTAGTTTTGTTTCGGTAATTTACATTTCTTCTACCGACGGAGGACTGTCGTTTTCGACTGTCGGTGATACATTATGCTCATCCCTACTTTGCATGTTACCGTCTTTGAGGGGTGTTGGTGGTGTCAATACACCTCCGCCCTCTGTTTTCACATCCTAATTTAGTGGATGCTGTAACGAATTATGATTGATTTCTTGGGGTAGCTGTGCTGGCAGTAATGCATCCGACTCAGTCGTAGGTAGCCTTTCCGGTTGCGGTAGTTGATTATTAATATCAGAATTGTCGTTCTCAGTTATATGATCCCCCACCTGTTGACCTAACAACTCTGCCTCCCTGTGTGTCACAGAAGTGACTGGCATAGTGTTCTGGTGTTCATTTTGTGTTGCTTGTGTGGCTTCATGTAAGTCACTAGGGGACGAACTGTGTTAGTTTTCTTCAGGAGTCAACTGCGTAGCTTGGAGCGGAATGCGCTGTGTCGGCAGTTTCCCACTGGCCAAGGTCGCCTAGGTGGGACTAGCAGGTCGTTCGGTTAGCTGGACGGGTTGTTTACGTCGTGGGCGTTGACCCCGTAAGTGTCCCACTGCATTACAAGACGAACACGTAGTAGGCTGATCTTCGTGACTGATCAGGGCTTTATGCCCACCAATATCTAAGTAAGACGGTATATGTTGCTTTAACATTACTCGAATTGCTCGTACACCATTATGAATCTTGTACCGGAAACCTGAGCTCCATGTTTCATCCTGAATCGAAAAAATGGTCCCATATTTACTAATATGTTCCACAATTATTCTGTGTGCCGCCTCCATCGGAAGATTAAAAGTGCGTACCAACTTTATACCAAGACCCGCAGAATCAATAGTCACTTTGCTAAGGAACCCATTACTGTGTAAGAAGGAGTGCTCACCTGCATAATCCTGTAACAGTTTTTCAGTTGTTTCCTGCTTCTTGCATTTAATGTACACTTGCCGCGATATACCATTAAGCTGGATCATCTCGATGTCACTTTCTTCTAGCTTCAAGGTGTCAAAACTCCAGTCATGCACTTCGTATGGGGCTGGTCGGGGTGTGTCTCTTTCGGTGAAGTTGATCACAATCCTGTTCTTCCTTTCCACTATCATGATGATTTTTTTACTACAACCGCATAGATATCGTGAACAACCCTATCTGTCACAACTGTCAAGCTTTTATCAGGTAGTCACACACAAGTAATAACAGACTCGTTAGACCGTGCACTCAGTTCACGAGCTCTCTAGCTGCCCTGACGTGCACGCACGCTGGTCAAAGCAGAACTGTGTTCGCCCTCTTATAGTCTGCGGAGTATAGCCTCGTGGTGAACATGAAAACATAATGGCACAACGATGCCATTTGGACCCCGTTTTGCAGGGTAGAATACTCAGCCGCCTGGAAGCAGGCCAGACACAGACCGAAGTCGCCGTATCCTTGAATGTGCCACAAAGTGTCATATCCAGGCTTTGGACACGATTTCGAGACACAGGAGATGTTAGTCGTAGGCCAGCACCAGGTCGACCAAGGGTAACCACCCCACAGCAGGACCGATATCTGGCCTTAACCCCCGACGAAATCGGAGTGCACCTGCAAGACAACTGTCGGCGGAGCTTGCAGCCGTCTTAGGGGTTGCTGTTTCCCGGCAAACTGTGTACCGGAGGCTCAGAACAGCAAGGCGGTTTGCCCGACGTCCAGCGGTGTGCGCCCCGCTCACTCCAGTACAGAGACGGGCCGGTCTACTGTGGAGCCGTCAATATAGAAACTGGACCATGAATGAATGGAGGCATGTGCTCTTCACAGATGAATCCCGCTTGAGTTTGCAAAACGATTCCCGTCGCACATTAATCTGGAGAGAATCGATTAGTCGATACAACCACAGGAACATCGTGGAACGGGACCGGTATGGTGGTGGTGGCGGCGTCATGGTGTGGGGCGGCATCATGTTGAGTGGCCGTACGGACCTGCACATCTTCATGGGTGGTCCGAGGAACACTGTTAACGCTCGGAGATACAGGGATGAGGTACTGAGACCACATGTTCGAATCTTCAGAGGTGCGATTGGTCCAGACTTCCTGTTAATGGACGATAATGCCCGACCGCACCGCGCTGCTAAGTTGGATGAATTTCTGGCTGGGGAAGACATTCATCGCATGGACTGGCCAGCGAGGTCTGCGGATCTTAATCCTATAGAACATGCCTGGGATGCATTGGGGAGGCGAATTGCATCCCGTCAGCCTCCACCAAGGACCCTCCAAGACCTTCGCATTGCCCTTTCGGAGGAATAGGATCGACTGCCACAACAGCTCTTCGACCTTCTGATAGAGAACATGCCACGTCGCTGCGAAGCATGTGTGGCCGTTAGGGGTAATCGTACACCCTATTAACAGCATATTATGTTGTGGAAGACATTGCCAAGTTTTGTTAGTTGTTGTCAAAGGTGTACCTTAGCTATCAGAACCTTTCTGACACTGCTTTTTGGACAAGTTGTGTGACATGGCGTGTGAGTCAGCTTCCGTTTGTTCAGCAATCCGTCAGACATTCCTATCAGGCGGTATGCCCTCGTTTAGTGATTATGCTTAACTTTCTGACACTAGTGTAGTAATTATGATAAAATAGTTCTTGTTGACCCGTACGGTGAGAAAAGGTAATGTATATAACTTTTTAAAATATAATTCTGAAAATGAGTATTTGTTTTCAATGTTAGCGCGATTTCGCCCGTGTACTGAATGCTACACGACATCGTACTCCTCGGTACTCCTGTAGGCCGCAGAGTTTTTTTCTTTTTGCTATTTGCTTTACGTCGCACCGACACAGATAGGTCTTATGGCGACGATGGGATAGGAAAGGCCTAAGAATGGGAAGGAAGCGGCCGTGGCCTTAATTAAGGTACATCCCCAGCATTTGCCTGGTGTGAAAATGGGAAACCACGGAAAACCATCTTCAGGGCTGCCGGAAGTGGGGTTCGAACCTACTATCTCCCGATTACTGAATACTGGTCGCATTTAAGCGAATGCATCTATTGAGCTCGGTAGGCCGCAGAGTGATGATGTAATATTTCGAGTGTAACGGCCTTGTATACTAGGTGCGTTGTCTGAATCGCAGTTAAAATTCACTGCTCCTGTACTTCGAAATAGCAATCACAATTTGACCTGTGAGTGTAAAATCACTGCTAGTCACACCACTAGTTATTATCCCCTCGAACCGCTGGATGGCACGCAGAAGCGCCGTCGCCATTTCCTGGCAGGAATTTCCGCTATTATCATATTACGTCATAATCTTAAATTCTGTGACGTTATTTATTATGAAATTACATAGAATTATGATTTCTTCATTAATATAAGTTTTCAATTCTTCCTTGATTTCGAATACTTGAATTAGCACATGATATATATATTCAAACAATATGCATCTTTAGGGAATATATTGATTTCCCTAAAATTGATAAAAAAATCTGCATTTTGTTGACTGAACTCAATTTTTTTAAAAAATATTTTGTTAACGTTGAAATCTTCCGTCCAATATTCACCATTTCTGTTCTCCAACTGGCGCCTCTCCGTGTCAGAAACGAGAGTTATATCATTCGTGAACTACGTCACCGCGCTAACTTACATACTTTCCGTTGATCCACTCGCCTCGGTGGGTTAATACCACTGCCTGCTCGATCTGCATCCGATGGCTGCTTATACTGCCTGCTCATTACAACATTTTAACATGGCACTAAATGAAACACTCCGTTTACAAATACCCACAGCAGGTGGCAGCACCAACCGGCTCCAGACCTGTCGGAATGAAATAGCGGGAAATAGGATAGACTGTACTTGTTTTCAGTGAAAATGGTGTACTGCTGCGTGCCTTTCTGCAAATCAAAGAAAGGGAAACCAGAATGCCGTTCATTCCATTCCATTCATTCCATGACATACCTTCAAGTACACAATTGCGTCGAAAGTGGTTAAGTATTATATCCAGGGAAGGAAACAGCAAGGGAAGTAAATGTATTCCTTCTGATTATTCCGTGGTTTGCATTCTAAATTTCGCAAATGACTATTTCAAAGTGACCAGCAAAACGCGAAAATTAAACACAGGATCTGTACCCAGCCCTTTCCCTGATTATCCAGCTTATAAACAACCGCTAATTTCAGTGATGATTAAGAGAAGAGATTCAAGCACACAGACGTCTAACAAGAGCTCTTCAAACACCATTGCAGAAAATGGTAAGCGTAAGGTTTGAAGTATTACATACTAAGTAATATAATATCTCTGGGGACACTGTACTGTTAATGTGAAGGTACAAAACAGAATAATATGCTGTCATAGATTCCATTGTCCGCCTCTGTGGTGTAGTGGTTAGTGTGATTAGCTGCTAACGTCGGAGGCCCGGGTTCGATTCCCGACTCTGCTACGAAATTTGAAAAGTGGTACGAGGGCTGGAACGGGGTCCACTCAGCCTCGGGGGGTCAACTGAGTAGAGGTGGGTTCGATTCCCACCTCAGCCATCCTGGAAGTGGTTTTCCGTGGTTTCCCACTTCTCCTCCAGGCAAATGCCGGGAGCTTCCTTCACCCTTCCTTGTCTATACCTTCCAAGGCCTCTGTTCAGCATAGCAGGTGAGGCCGCCTGGGCGAGGTACTGGTCATCCTCCCAAGTTTCATCCCCCCGAGCCAGAGTCTGAAGCTCCAGGACACTGCCCTTGAGGCGGTATCCTTCGCTGAGTCCGAGGGAAAAGCCAACCCTGGAGGGTAAGCAGATTAAGATTCCATAATGAGTCTTTTGCTAGCAGTATAAAATCGTGTCAATATACTGCTCTTTTTATTACTATTATTATTTACGCAAGTAGGGCCTATTTAATTAATTGGTTAATTCCAGTGGCTCAGGGGCTGGGGTGTGTGTGGCATCTTCAGCATTAGAAATCATCCTAGGTAGGGCTTTCATCTTCACAGATATGCAAGTCGCCTAATAGGCCGTCTATTATTTTTCCCTGAGTATGTACTTGATTTACTGGAAGATTTTCGTGAGCCCCCTGAGTCAGTGTGTGTCACTTCGGAAACTGCTTACCAGGGATTAGTGTGTGGTTATTTAGTGCGTGTAATCGAAGAAAAAACAGAATGCAGCACGTGCTTGAATAACGTTCCTACCTCATTTAATTCATCCCTATTGATAGCTGCGCTAGCCCTAGCAACGATTTATTGGCCTAATTATGAGGCTTCAGAAATTTGTTGAGGCGGCTCTACCGTACTGCAAGTCTGCTCCAGACTATAAAAAACTATGTTCTACTTTCTTTGTGCCAATGTAAATTTCTAAAGTGTTTTAGTAACAATAAGCACCAGGAACTTGTGTCAGAAACTGTGGTGGCCAAAGTCGTGAAACCTCTACTTAGTAATGTAGGGAAGTACCATACAGACAACGTTTCCAGGTTTTCTTGTTCGTCGAAACCTCTTTCTCGAAAAGTGCTGAAGCTATAACTCTCTACAGCACCACTTTATACGTAAAATTCTTTAATATTTCTCTTACTTTCAGATTTTAAATTTTGCTGGTATGCTTATCTAGTTGTATTTACGCGGTAAATGGGTACGTTTGGTGCTGCCATCTAGCGGCAGATTGTTTGTAAGGCGTGTTACACGTTTGAGTATGGAATGAGCAGGCAGTTTAAACAGCCATCGGATGCAGATCGAGCAGGCAGTGGTTAATACTTTTCACTCTATTACAAATATTTCCGCTATGTAAAATGCAGTTCTACAGACTTGCTGAGCAGGAGCTCCTGAGGTATATATGAAGTGGTTAGTGTCGCATCAGCCATAGTGTTTTTTCAATTCATTAAATCATTTCAAAAGATATAGTGAAAACTAGCTAAGTTATTAGCATCAGAACACAACGCTCTAGCATGGCAAACATGACAGGACAGAAAGCTTTGTAGCATGAGATGTCGGGGTAGTCAATGTTGCTAGTTCTGCATAAGAAGTTGACCGGAAGTTACCGAATTGGCACTTGGGAACCGAGCGATCAAGCGGTTTGTTTTGGCTTTGGATCTAGGTTTTCCTCCGCTTACGTTATGGTGCACGAGGTTACAGTGAAGTGATATCATCCAGCGCTGAGAGAACGGTAACTGATAATAACGGTGGACCACTTTGTTAAATGCAACTTCCATCTCCTACAGATTATCTTCATGTTCAGAGGCAAGTGCTTCTCGCACTACCCAAATGTAAAATGGCCATTATTTTCCTATGGACAACGTTTTTCCATTAGCAGCTAATACTGGGCACTTCTATGCTATTAAGCGGAAGTCAGAGAGTAGCGATCCAAAAGGTAGGTATAAAAATGGAATAATGTCTAATGAGGCACTTCCAGGCACCCTACAAGTTTAAAACTCGGCACCAGAAAATATTATACCCTCAAAATTACTACAGAATTCGAAATTCTCCGAAATTCCTCGAGGGATACAATGTAGGAAGGGCGTTCCAGATTGGTGTTCAGAAGTAAAACAACATTAGTGCCTCAAGCGAAAGTATTCTTTCAACCAGTGGAAAACTTCTTTCCCAAAGGTATAAGTTACATTGAAAGCTTGTGCTTAGGAATAAAATAATATCTGTATTAACACGTTAAATAACTCTTTCTTTTTTCTTTCTTTCTTCCTTTCTTACTCCGTTTACGTCCACAGTTGTTTTTCCCCCTTGGACTCAGTGAAGGATCCCACCTCTACCGTCTCAAGGGCAGTATCTTGAGTTAAGAAATTTGGTTGGGGATACAACTGGGGTGGAGGAGCAGTACGGTAACTCGCCCAGGCGGCCGCACCTCCTATGCTGGACAGGGGCCTTGTGGGGGAGGGGGAGATTGGAAGAGAAAGGCAAGATAGAGGGAAGGAAGCGGCCGTGGCTTTAAGTTAGGTATGACCCCGACATTCGCCTGGAGAAGAAGTGGGAAACCGCGGAAAACCACTTCGAGGGTGGCTGAGGTGGGAATCAAACCTTATCTATTCATCTGACCCCCCTAGGGTGAATGCATACCGTTCGAACCCTCGTGCCACTTTTGAAGTTTCGTGGCAGATTCGAGAATTGAACCCGGGCCTCCGGGGGTGGCAGCTAATCACACTAACCACTACACCATAGTAAATAACTCTTCAAGATAGGAATAATTTTCATGCATATTTTACTGAATGTATTTTGCTCCTTTAATTTAATGAAAGCGTTCGACTCAATTTACGTGTTTACGCGGTCCATTCCACTGGATACACCAAGTGAGATGGGTTCCTTATAATAATAATAATAATAATAATAATAATAATAATAATAATAATAATAATAATAATAATAATAATAATAATACATAAAATGCATGAAATATATTCTATAATTACTGTATATTATGATTCTGAAAATATTTAGGTAAGGATTCAAAAGAAGAGACTACGTCTAACTTTGTTTAGTTTCTTGCAAAATTTCCATTTATACATAATTTAATTTTATCTTGGAATATTCAGCTCAACTTTAGAAACATCCATTTTTTAATTTTCCTCCGTTAATATTCAATTTAACTATGGTACATGCACCAGAGTTATGTTAGAAAAGCTATGTATGGAATTTTTGATCACAGGATTTTTCAGGTAGGGGTCGTTATATTCTAAATGTTGGTACAAAGAAACAAACTGCATTCCTTTAAACACAATTTGTCTCTGAATATGAACTATATACATAAATATAAATACACCCATATATTTTCCACTAAATTATATATTTGCAAACAACTGAGTTGACCGTGCCATTAGGGGCTCGCAACTGTGAGATTGCATTCGACAGTCCTGAAGATATTTCCGTGGTTTCCCATTTTCACACCAGGTAAATGATGGGGCTGTACATTATTTAAGGCCATTGCCACTTCCTTCTCACTCCCCTCTCTTTCCTGTCCAATTGTCGTCATAAGACCTATCTGCGTCGGTGCGACGTAAAGCCAATTGTAAATATACTAATGTTCCAAAAAAAACAGAATCCCTTGAAAGACTAGAGATAAGAAGTTCATATTCACAGGACATGAGTACTGATATGTTCTGAAGAAATGGTTAGTATTTGAACCATGTCGCCCTCAGGTTCAAGGTCCACATCTATATATCGGCGCACCACCACCGACTGGTAAAATGTGCCTGCGGCTCAAACTGAAGATAATCGATCAGTGTGACTTGAGCAGACATACAGGATGTCTCGCGGACGTATTTGAGAACCGCACCGTCAAATAAGTGAGTTTGAAAGAGGGCGCATTGTTGGTATGAGAGAACGTGATGCATCCATCCGAGATATTGCTGCTCGTGTGGGATGAAGTGTGTCGGCAGTGCAACGGGTGTGTACAGAATGGTTCACAGAAGGCTGCAGAACACGACGATATAGATCTGGTCGCACTACCCAGACCACCCCCCGACAAGATCGACACCTCATACGAATGGCATTGCAGGACAAATCTGCATCCTCCTCGGCTCTGGAGCAACAGTAGAACAGTGTAACACATCGTACGCTATCAGGAGTGATAGTCCATCGCCGTTTATTACGGTCTGGGTTACTGGCGCGTCGTCCACTTCTCCGCCTACCTTTGACTAATGTGCATAAACATGCTAGACTGCAATGGTGTATGGAACGACGTCCCTGGGGACAGGAATGGCAGCAGATGGTGTTTTCGGACGAATCCAAGTTCTGTTTGTTTGAAAATGATGGCCGCATTTTGGTTCGCCGCAGATAGGGTAAGAGGCATCACATTGACTGCATTCGCACAAGACATACAGCGCCAACTCAAATTTTTATGATGTGGGGTGCTATTGGGTGCAACTACAAATCACAGTTGGTGCGTATCCAGGGCTGTGTGACCAGTTTGGCCTACGTGAATGACATCCTGCGACCCGTAGCCATACCCTTTATGCACGACACCCCAGACGCCATATTTCAGCAGGACAATGCGCGACCACAAGTTGCTGCACGAAGACGTGCCTTCTTGTTGTCACAGGATGTCCGAATTTTGCCCTGGCCCGCCCGATCACCGTCTAGTCGCCAATAAAATATGTGTGGGATATGGTGAAATGACGGGTGTGGAGCTGTGACCCAATGCCCACCACCAAAGACGAACTGTAGAACCAGGTGAATTCAGCATAGATGGCTATACCCCAGGACGCGATTCGAGCCTTACACGCGTCGATGCAAGCACGCATGGAACAAGTTGTCAGTGCCCATGGAGGACCCAGTTCCTACTAGGCAACAGGACACATGCTGAATCTAGGTGGCTGAAATGCTAATCGTTTCTGCAGAGCATACTAATAAACACGTCCTGTGAATATGAACTTCCACGGAGAGAATGTTACCACCCGCGTAAACCGCCGCACGGGAAGACCACAGGTGTTTAACGAACGGTCATCACGGCGCCTCCGCAGAACTCCACTGGGCGCTCGACGGGCTACTATGAGTCAGATCATCGCCCAGTTGAATGTTGGATGTCAGGAACCCATTTCTACCAGGAATGTAAGAAGGCAACTGCACCACATAGGCTTCACCAGTCGACGACCAACTCGTATCCTTTGCTGACACCTTGACAGAGAGCTCAACGACATACATGTATCCGCGAACATCGGCAATAGAGCATGGAACAGTGGCGACGTGAGGTATGGTCCGATGAATCCCGTACCAGTTGTATCGAGCTGATGGGCGCGTGAGAGTGTGGCGTATGTTCCATGAAGCTATGGATCCTGTGTGTCAACAAGGTTGTGTCCAGGCGGGAGGTGGCTCAGTTCTGGTCTGGGCAGCCTGCACATGGTCGCATTTGTGCCCCATTGTCCGGCGGCAGACAGCGCTGACAGGTGCACGTTATGTGGATATTCTTTCAGACCATCTACATCCCTTTCTGGTCTTAGAATACCTTGATGGATGTGTCATGTTTCAACAGGACAATGTGCCATGTCACCACCTTGTGGTGGCACGCAGGTGGTTGGAGGAGCACTCCAGTGAAGTTACGACCACGGATTGGCCCTCCAGATCACCCGATCTTAATCCACTCGAGCATTTATGGGATGCCGTCGATGCCAGTGTACGCTCCATGAACCCCGCACCAACCACTCCAGAGCAATTGTGGGTAGCAGTGCAAGATTCGTGAATGCAAATTCTTCCAGAACGATTTCAACACCTTGTAGAGTCAATGCCTCGCCGTATTGCTGGCTAGCGGAGGAACAACTCGTTATTAACATCACATTCAGTGTCTTCCCATTACTTTTAGCCATTCATTTTATATATATACAGTTTCTTGTGGTATTCCTACAATGAAATTACTGCGTTCAGAATTACACAATGATTATGCTTTCCATTATTTGCTAACAAGTAGGATCACACACGACTGCACTGAAAACATTTTTTTCGATCATTAGAGCAAAAAGAGGTAACAATGTAATCTGAGGTGCAACATAAATTTAGCAGTGCCATAAGAGTTGTCATGGTAAATCAACTGCTCTGTGTTTCTGATGGCCGTAATTGTGAATCTGATGTTGCAAGCCTTCTATTGACTCATAATGATGTGATGAAGTGCAATTTTTAAGCTAATATCACTAAACAGTGTGAGTTAAGTGATCACGTAAATGATTATGATGTAATACAGCAAAATTCAAATCATTATGTCATAGGCAAAATTCCTCATGCTGAGTGCAGGAATATATTGTCATCTTATAATAATGATTATAGCATAGACAAGTTGCACTTAGAAATGAAGTATGATAATTCTAAAATTATATTTTCAACTATGTGTGCGGGGAAAATGTCTACCAAATAATTTCTAGAAAATAGAACTCAGAGAATTAGAGTAGGCGAATCTTTATCTGCCCCTGTAATAATTAAGAGAGCAATTCCTCAAGGCAGTATTATTGGACCTTTATGTTTTCTTATATATATCAATGATATGTGTAAAGAAGGTGAATCAGAGATGAGGCTGTTTGCAGATGATGTTATTCTGTACAGAGTAATAAATACACTGACTGACAGAGCGAATGCAACACCAAGAAGGAGTGGTTCGAAAGGGATGAAAGTTGGGGAAAAAACAGAGACGGCACGGACGAATAATTGATGTTTATTTCAAACCGATATGCAGGTTACACAATGCGCACGGCATCGACTCAGTAGGATGTAGGACCACCGCGAGCGGCGATGCACGCAGAAACACGTCGAGGTACAGAGTCAATAAGAGTGCGGATGGTGTCCTGAGGGATGGTTCTCCATTCTCTGTCAACCATTTGCCACAGTTGGTCGTCCGTACGAGGCTGGGGCAGAGTTTGCAAACGGCGTCCAATGAGATCCCACACGTGTTCGATTGGTGAGAGATCCGGAGAGTACGCTGGCCACGGAAGCATCTGTACACCTCGTAGAGCCTGTTGGGAGATGCGAGCAGTGTGTGGGCGGGCATTATCCTGCTGAAGCAGAGCATTGGGCAGCCCCTGAAGGTACGGGAGTGACACCGGCCGCAGCACATGCTGCACGTAGCGGTGGGCATTTAACGTGCCTTGAATACGCACTAGAGGTGACGTGGAATCATACGCAATAGCGCCCCAAACCATGATGCCGCGTTGTCTAGCGGTAGGGCGCTCCACAGTTACTGCCGGATTTGACCTTTCTCCACGCCGACGCCACACTCGTCTGCGGTGACTATCACTGACAGAACAGAAGCGTGACTCATCGGAGAACACGACGTTCCGCCATTCCCTCATCCAAGTCGCTCTAGCCCGGCACCATGCCAGGCGTGCACGTCTATGCTGTGGAGTCAATGGTAGTCTTCTGAGCGGACGCCGGGAGTGCAGGCCTCCTTCAGCCAATCGACGGGAAATTGTTCTGGTCGATATTGGAACAGCCAGGGTGTCTTGCACATGCTGAAGAATGACGGTTGACGTGGCGTGCGGGGCTGCCACCGCTTGGCGGCGGATGCGCCGATCCTCGCATGCTGACGTCACTCGGGCTGCGCCTGGACCCCTGGCACGTGCCACATGTCCCTGCGCCAACCATCTTCGCCACAGGCGCTGCACCGTGGACACATCCCTATGGGTATCGGCTTATCGGCTGCGATTTGACGAAGCGACCAACCTGCCCTTCTCAGCCCGATCACCATACCCCTCGTAAAGTCGTCTGTCTGCTGGAAATGCCTCCGTTGACGGCGGCCTGGCATTCTTAGCTATACACGTGTCCTGTGGCACACGACAACACGTTCTACAATGACTGTCGGCTGAGAAATCACGGTACGAAGTGGGCCATTCGCCAACGCCGTGTCCCATTTATCGTTCGCTACGTGCGCAGCACAGCGGCGCATTTCACATCATGAGCATACCTCAGTGACGTCAGTCTACCCTGCAATTGGCATAAAGTTCTGACCACTCCTTCTTGGTGTTGCATTTGCTCTGTCAGTCAGTGTAAGTTACAAGATTGTGAGCAACTGCAAAAGTACCTCGATAATGTTGTGAGATGGTCAGTAGTCAATGGTATGATGTTATACGGGGTTAAAAGTCAGGTTGTGAATTTTACAAATAGGAAAAGTCCTCTCAGTTTTAATTACTACGTTGATGGGGTGAAAGTTCCTTCTGGGGATCATTGTAAGTACCTAACTGTTGATATAAGGAAAGATCTTCATTGGGGTAATCACATAAATATGACTGTAAATAAAGGGTACAGATCTTTGGACACCGTTATGAGGGTATTTAGGGGTTGTAGTAAGAATGTAAAGAAGAGGGCATATAAGTCTCTGGTAAGACCCCAACTAGAGTATGGTTCCTGTGTATGGGGTCGTAATCAGGATTACTTCATACAAGAACTGGAAAAAAATCCAAAGAAAGGCAGCTCGGTTTGTTCTGGGTTATTTCCGACAAAAGAGTAGCGTTACAAAAATGTTGCAACGTTTGGGCTGGGAAGACTTGGGAAGAAGGAGACGAGCTGCTCGACTAAGTGGTATGTTCCGAGCTCTCAGTGGAGAGATGGCGTGGAACGATATCAGTAGACGAATACATTTCAGTGGTGTCTTTAAAAGTAGAGAAGATCACAATATGAAGAAAAAGCTGGAATTCAAGAGGACATATTGGGGCAAATATTTGCTTTTAGGAAGGGGAGTTAGGGATTGGAATAACTTACCAAGGGTGGTGTTCGATAAATTTCGATAAATTTCCAATTCCTTTGCAATCATTTAAGAAAAGGCCAGGATAACAATAGATAGGGAATCTGCCACCTGGGCGACTGCCCTAAATGCAGATCAGTAGTGATTGATTGAATATGAGGAACATTTTAAAGTAGTTTTTTTGGAAAGCACACATGGAATTAGAACCAAGTTAACTGACAGTTTATTTTATCAATGAATAAATGTAGTTAAGGTAACTTATATGTAATAGCTGTATAAAATTACTGACTGACAAGTATTTCTAAGTCCTTATTAAGGCACATGTGAATAGAAGCAATGATTCAACAGAGAAAAATCTTGCTAGTGAAAATATCAAACTGAAAATGATATTGCATGTGTAATTTGCTCTTGGAGATGTTATCAGACTGTAGTCATAACTTGATCGAAAGTTTTAATTTAATAATAGATTTGTTTTATTCTTATCACTGGTTCTTTCAGATCAACATCCACCTTCTTCCTTCCCTATATTTATAAGGTAAGGGTGTGTTCTGCCCGAAGGCAGGTCTGAACCTCCGCAGAGGTGTACCTGAGCCGGAGTTTACGTGCGGTAGGGTGGCCAGTTCCTTTCCGCTCCTCCATTCCCTTACCCCCCCACCAATAGCGCGTGGCAACCCATCCACTTCTCGACCACCCCCATTGTTGCTTAACTTCGGAGATCTCACGGGATCCGGTGTTTCAACACGGCTACGGCCGTTGGCAGGGTCTATGGAACTACCACGAATTAAATAATCAGTTCTCTAGAATATGATGAGATGAATTATTTTGATAAAATAGCCTTCTATACAGGCTGTACCCGTGATGATGCTACAAACTCTCAGTAATGATGGAGGACTGCAGATGGATCAATTTGAGATAAGGAACTGTAGTCTGGAACGTTCGAATCAAAAGTTATTAATTATCCAAGTTGTTTAATGTCTGTTCGTTCCTAACAGACGCCGGCGTGTCGGAATTTCGTCCCGCAGTAGTTCTTTAACGTGCCAGAAGCCAACGGCATGGGGTTGTCACCTTTAAACACCCTTAAAAAGCCACCGACATCACTAAGGTTTGAACCCGTTAACTTGGGATTAGAAGAGGAGGTCATGTTTCGTGGCCCGCTCGTTCACCTGATCTCACCCCACTTGATTTCTTCTTGTGGGACTGTGTGAAAAGCCTTGTATGTCAAACACCTGTCGAGACTGAAGAGCATCTCTTGCTGCCTGAGACGCTGTTCAAACGACACCGGAGATATTCGAACGGGTACGACAGAGTTTTATGCGACGATGCCATGCCTGCTGTGACGCAGGAGGACGCCATTTCGAACATTTCTTGTAAGTGGAACAGCTTGTGAAACTTGTGTGCAGGTAAACGGACTTAAATGAGTAAAATTTTGCTGAACTTCTGACTCGATCGTTTCCGGAATATGGTTTCTTATCTCAAATTGATCCATTTGCCTTCCTCCATCATCCCTGAAAGATTGTAGCATCATCACGGATACATCCTGTGTTTTAGGACAAGCATGTATCCTATCCTTCAACAATGAACTTAGTGCTTGTTTTATTTTCTCTAATTTTCTTTTGTCACATGTTTTTTAGAATACAAAATAATTTGCTGTTCTTTCCGGTGCACTCTTTGTTTAATAATCTTACAATTGTATGGAATTCGTTCTCTGTTCCTATTTTTGCTATATATTCACTGAAAATGTTGCTCATAGGGTCAGTAGGTGCATGCATTTCAGTGGGCTTGGCAGACTGATATATAATCGCAACTCCTGGCTCGGTGAGGAAAGCAACGGGAAACTACCTCACTCCTCATTTCCCTAGTACGCCTAATCTGTGATGCCCAGGCCATCTATGGCAGCTGATGATGGAGCTGTTGAGGATCCAACCAGCCTTAGGGCTGTGGACTGAACATACATACCCAGATGTTTAACCCTAACTACGTCCAGTCTCCCTACATGCTTTAGACATAGTACCTAGGTACATTGTTCAGCATTAGGATGACCGTGAACGATATAAACTGGTCGGTTTCAGTTATTATGATAACAATATCATGCCGTTTCTCTAGATAATTTGGGCTGTGCAAATATGTCGTGCAGTCAACCTCACGTTCAGTCGTGGTCGAGATTCCGTTCTTTTCATTGGTAAATATTGATCTACTACCACCGGACGAAGAATAAACCAAGACCCACACAGAGGATTTCTCCTCAACAAAGTGGCCACCAGTTTATATTATTCATGCTTGGCGTGGGAAATGAAAGTTTTGTATTACCTGTGACACCAGATTCATGAGTTACTGATTACTGCTATTGTAACTCTACTAATCGATTTGCCTCCTACGTAATGCTGTTATCTGACATTGTAATTTATACTCCCTGGCCGTTCTTTACAATACATTACTCTAAAGTCGATGGTTGTGTAGTCCTAGATGTGCAGTGTACGATACGGGACTCACTGAACAGGTAAGGGGAAATTTGGCAAATTGGGTATAATTTTTATCGTATTATTATCTCAATAAATATGCTTACAATTAAAAAGAATGTGAACGAAGGAGTATTTTAATTACTGGAAGAATAAGCGCCGGCCCCGTGGTGTAGGGGTAGCGTGTCTGCCTCTTACCCGGAGGCCCCGGGTTCGATTCCCGGCCAGATCACGGATTTTTACCTGGAGCTGAGGGCTGGTTCGAGGTCCAATCAGCCTACGTGATTAGAATTGAGAAGCTATCTGACGTTGAAATAGCGGCCCCGGTCTAGAAAGCCAAGAATAACGGCCGAGAGGATCCGTCCTGCTGACCACACGACACCTCGTAATCTACAGGCCTTCGGGCTGAGCAGCGTTCGCTTGGTAGGCCAAGACCCTTCAAGAGCTGTAGTGCCATGGGGTTTGGTTTGGTTTTTTTAGAAGAATAAGCATATCAAAGTCATTTCCTTACAGGCCATGAAGGCCCTTGGAGGAGTGGAAGGTAAAGTCTTACACACTATCAGTAACCTCGGCACATGGTGGGGTAGAGTGGTTAGCTCTACGCCCGGCCGCCTTTGCCCCCAGGAATTAACCTGGTACTCATTTTTGGTGTAGGCTGAGTGAACTTCAGGTCCATGTGCTCCTCCGAAAGTGAAAATCTCGTTTCGAAAGTTTTTTCGACTTCCCGATGGAGAATCGAACACACGCTCTTCCGGGTGAACCGAGGAAGCCGTCACCGTTTATGCCAGGAAGCCCATAATTACTAAAAGAACTACTATACAAAATGTGTGATATAGCATCCATCCATTTCACTCTTTAATGGACTTGAGAGAGAGATTCTTTATCATGCCAATAAATATACTACCACCAACTTCTCGCATTTACACAATTGTAATCTCCGACTGAGCGTGACAAGATTTTACCGCACGTCTGTAGCGTCTACTGTAATTAGATACACCATATAACCTTCTCACAAAATATCAGTGGATCGCTCGTCTTTACTTTAGGTGTCAAAAATATTGTTGATATCAGTTCTATATTCATGTTTAATTCTCGTTGTTACGGCACAGGATAGGGTGGCATGGAGAGTGGCATCAAACCAGTCTATGGACTGATGACTCAAATACAACACACGGCGCTAATAATTTAAAGTAACGTTTGGCTTTAAAGGAATAATCTGAAATATGTCCGGCTCCATGGCTAAATGTTTATCGTGCTGACCTTTGTTCACAGGGGTCCCGGGTTCGATTCCCGGCAGGTCGCCCGACATTCCTGGCACTAAAAGCCATACACCATTCTTACTTTTTGTCTGGACTATGTGAGATAATTGAACGATTCATAACCATTCCTAGACAGCTCAGTATTTATTTATTTATTCATGATCGTAGTACAATATAGATAAATTAGACAAATTAGATAAAATATATGAAATTACAATATTACATAAAATTAAACAGTTATTTACAAAATATCGGCCCAGAATTTGGCCACGTTAACAGCACTGATACTGGCCTGTGCCAGATCAAGTTCTGTGCATTTAACCGGCCATAGAGGGCCTTGTCGTTTGTACAGCCGTTGCCTACAAGTTACATAAGGTCGGGAAATACAGCACACTAGACTCGGCCTCGAGATACTTCCGACAAGCGCCGCTAGAGTCCTCTTTACTGAACTATCTCGCCCGGTCGTTGCAACACGTTCCATTACGAAAAGCGAAAACCTATAAAAATTAAAACTAGCTATTTTAGAAGACACCAAACAGATATGAGATAAATAGACCAAGAGCAGTTGTATGACTTACTTTCTACAACGTATTTCTTACATTTTGCTTAAACGAAATATTAAGTGATTCACGAAAGAAGCAGAGTTTGTCACTTCTTCCCATTTTCTCTAATTTTGCCTCAGTGTACCCGATAAACTGATAGAGATTGCGGTAATAAATAACTTTGGGTTTAATCACCATCTTATAAATTATCAGCTATCCTACCTTTTCCTCCACACATCTGATGTTGCGACATTCGTATTGAAGCCCCGTATTTGGAGAGCGATGTTATGCCCGTTTCGCCATTAGAAAATCCTACATAATTTTCAGCATCTTCTGATGCGTACAGTTAGGCAGTGCAAGGATCTGAAATCTATAGCCGGTAGATGCTTTCCTGTGCCAGAGGACGCAAATTTATAGCGTAGTTTCTTCGTATTTCACTTTTTCTTCCTGTAAGAATCAGTTTGTTCTAACAGCAATAACTCTCCTAAATGTTCATTTGTACCATTATTACAATTTGGTTTATTTTTTGCTCAAGTTCAGATACCTTAAATTATTTTTCTGATTTCATTACCGTATCCTATAAGGACTGTTTTACGAGTTCTGACGTTTGAAATCTTATAAATATATATTTAGATTTAACATAGATACTCGTAGCCTTTCCTTGGCATAGAAACGAGACTTGTAGGTACTCCTTTTTGTTGTTTGTGGGTGACGTAGATCAGTTATATTCTGAAGATATGGTATGTTCATCGTTATCTGAATAAGAAATTTTACTACATTTTGATGGCAATACGTCATTTCTTGGTGCTGGAGCCTTTCTGCGTTTTGCACTTTTCTGTTGTAAACAGGATATACACTAAAAACAGAAGGAACTTCGTTGTGGAGAATTCGCTTGACATATTCTTACACTGAAATCTGATGTGTTAAAATGAAAGCTACATACTCGTGCCTCGAAATAGCTTGCCTGCATTTCTCTCTTAAACCGCACTCCGAAGGAATATTATGGAACGTCACATTTTCTTGCTTTTTAGCGGTATCCGAAGTATATAGAGGCACACAACAGTGCACCATGCCTTTCAACCTCACGGACACTCACCAACAGGGACAATACGCACAATAAATTGCATAAAATCAACACAACATCACAATTACTCCGTACATCACAATGTTTAAGTCCGCCAACAGCAGAACAGAAACCTGACATCTAGCGGCCAAACCGTGAACACGGTCGGGCCCACCTTTTCAGCGGCAAATTAGTAACTATGTCCCAGCCTTGTACATCTCGTAGACAACGGCACAGCTCAGTTATGAATACGTCCCTCTTTATAAAGACAATTAAAAAACACATAAAATCTAGCAATTGACCATTTTACAAATTAATATTAATGATCTTAAATGTTTATTTTTGTTTTCAATAGACGATCTGTAAAAGTAGGTTTCCTAAGTTTAAATAGTGTACAAGGAATTCCATGCAACTCAACTCAAAAATGCAGTCATTTAGTGTTTCTCAATTGGTATCTGTTTTGCAGGGATAAAAATGAGATTTTAAAACTGTTCGTTACGCATATAATATTCTGTACATACACATGTAAGCAAATAACTCCACGTTTGAAGTTCACGTATTTCGCCAGATGTAATTAAAATTTTGTTGTTTCTTAACTCTATCTGGTAATTTAGATTAATAAATTCTTGAAAGTCTACCGTTACAACTGTATTTATTGTCGAATAAACAGCGCTCGTTCTGGGGGAAAGTAGTGTTCCTCAACAGAGAAAATCTGTGTTATTTATGGTGTCTATCTGAGAATGAGTTATATCCTGTTTCCTCTGCTTCTGAGTTACCTGTCACATACTATAGTATTTCCCGCGGATTTGCTCGCGTGGAATTTTCTTTCTAGTTTGATATGAATTTCAGCTAAGTGAAGAGTGTCTGCTCGAATGGTGCTATTTCCACTCCCAAGAAATAAATCGGTATTTTGTCCACATGCATTAGAGTAGTTGAATATTATCAATTGTCACGAGCCAACCAGACCAGGAAGATGTAATTCCTTCAATGTTGTACCACCGAGCTCGATAGCTGCAGTCGCTTAAGTGAGGCCAGTATCCAGTAATCGGGAAATAGTAGGTTCGAGTCCCACTGTCGGAAGCCTTGAAGATGGTTTTCCGTGGTTTCCCATTTTCACACCAGACAAATGCCGGGACTGTACCATAATTAAGGCCACGGCCGCTTCCTTCCAACTCCTAGGCCTTTCCTATCCCATCGTCGCCATAAGACCTATCTGTGTCGGTGCGACGTAAAGCAAATAGCAATGTTGTACCAAACTCGATCATGAGTACGTTCCATATGCCTATTATCTTATGTTTCTTGCACTTTTACCACAACATTCTTAAGGTGCAAATAACACCTTTACAACAGACACTCCTCATTGTAGTTCACGACTGGTTGCCCGTGTGACAACGGCAGTACTTCAGCGCTTCATGCGAACAATATGTGAAGCTTGTCAGTATGAGCATAATTGGAGGAAACGATATGTATGAGTCTCTCGAGCAGATAGCGGAAACGAATGTTAGGAGGCCGAATCTTATCGTAGCGGTTTACACCCTCTGTCACCACGCAAGTAGGAGGGGTAAACGCCCCTTCTCTTCTTGCCTCCTTACAGCTGTTTCCTTAAACACTCCTCAAAGCGTTATTACTGGTCGAAAATATAGGCTATTTTGGATCGTACCAAATGGAGTGGACGTGCGTCTTAATCCGCTATGGATATGGAGACAAGCTCTGCATTCGGGAGACGACTGGGTCCGAACCCCACAATCAGCTGACCTCCTTAACCAATATCATTCATCATCATTCATTTCATCTTCATTAGCTCCTCACTGAGGCTGGCGTCACGAAGGGCATCCAGCCGTAAAATTATGCCATGTAATTTCATCTCGCCTCATCCCCGATCCGGTATCAGGAAACAGGACTAATGGGTAGACATACGTTATGAATCGTTAACAATCATAAAGAACATAAAATCGTTAACAGTGATAAACAACATAAAAATCTACCTTTTGATGGCATTACTTTTGAGTTCTACAATATCACTATTATTTCATTGGTAGGTAAGAATCTTAAGAGGAATACCTATGTTTAGTGATCTGGCAAATACTGTATTGTTACACAGTCTTTTATGAAATTCTACCAATATATTACAATACTAGCAAATGTGCCCGTGCTTCGCTACGGTGTTCTAAATTGTATACGGATATCAAGTAAATTACTGTACATCCAGTGAATAAGTTTTTTTAATTAAATTGCATGTCTTAGCGTTATCCAGAAACAGCAGGGGCAGATTCCCATGCGTTGTTTCCAGTGTAAAGTGCGAGTTGCGGAGTTGTGATAATAACGGCAGGCTCACTTACCTCCTACCATTCACAATCGAGTAGGTCAATTTTCATTATAATGGGCCGCCCCATTACCTAATGCGCGTCCACAGTCTATTTTGGGGAGTTTTCGTTACAATGGCAGGCGCCCTTTCCCACTTCCAGACAGATTAAAGTTGAGGACTGCCAGTTAAAACTGAGTTGTACTGTTATCATTATAATGAGAGGTCCCTTTTCTTAATGACAGTCACACCGAGTTGGTGAGTTTGCATTATAATAGCAAGGCCACTATGCCTAATGCCAGTCACATTTTAGATGGGTAAATTTGTGTATAATGGCGGGCAAACATCCCTACTCCCGAACACAATCGGTTAGGGGAGTTTTGAACAAAATTACATGCTCCCTTGACTTCTGCTGAGTCAAATCCAGAAGGGAATTATTAAATACAATGGTAGTCCCTCCTTACTAACGCTAGTAACAAACGAGTTGGAGAAGGATCGCATTCCTACTGCCAGTCAAAGTCGATGTGGGGAGTAATGATTGCAATAGCAGACGCCATCCAGCTGAGAGTCACTATCGATGTAAAATATGGATTATAATGGCAAACACACCATTTCCACATCGCTACAAATCGACTTCAACGAATATACAGCATGTAGGTTAGATCGACATACGAACTATATGAACGTTTACAATATTGTAAACCTTCATTTACAGATTAACTACTGCTAAACGATACATAATATCGACAAACGGATTGTACAATAGCACGCCTCATTTGGCGGTCTAAATGGCTGGTCTTAAGATACTTCCTCCTGCCTCATCTGTTTATGGGTAAAATTGAGTTACAAACGTTGAATAGGGTGAAATTTGGGTAAGGTTTTCTCACAGTGCATTACTCTCGGGTACTAATATGACAGCTACAAACATAGAATTTGGCTCACGTATGGATACTGGGTGGGCCGATGTTCGTGCAGAATTAGATGATTCTATATTTCGTATAAGTGATTCGAACTACGAATTATACGTATACAAAGAGCAAAATGTAGGTATAATCGAGAAAAAGAGACAAATCTAACATGTAAGGAATAGAGATACGACGAAACGTCATAGGACCAACGTTTAGATCACTCCAAATTGAACGGAGATGCGACTTGCCGTTTAGCCAACAAATACCTCATGAAGAACGTCTGCACAGTCATTAAAATTACGTCAATATTTCGAATTTTTCGGAGGTAAAAGGTAAAAAAATTGAACATCTTGGCATTTTTCCGTCGGTTACAGGCTAAAAGGTATAATTTCACCAAATTTCAATTTTCCAGCTCGTCTGGCAGATTGTGCCGCCATCTTAATTTGAGGGAAGGGGGATAAAAATGAGGAAATTCCTGAACATTTTTAAGCCCACGAAACTTATAGGTTGCCGCTTTGGATAAATTATACGAATGCGTTCTTAAGCTGAGCCCAAAATTTGAAGCCTCCAGCGTGCCCCCTTCAGGGAATTGAATGAAAAATCCACATATGGCCTTCAATTGTGTCAGTATGCGCACCAAACTTGGTAAATCTATCTTTCCCATAAGTGAGTCAAACAACGATTGTGAAAAAATCACCAAATTTACGAACACTCCAGAAATATAGCCAAATCTAACGTATTAGGGAGAGAAATACGACAAAACGTCATAGGACCAAAGTTGTAGATCACTCCAGATTGAACGGAGATTATGCCATCCGTTTTGTTATATGACTTACCGTTTAGCCACGAAATACCTCGAAACAAAGGTCTGCACGGACATTAAAATTGCCTCAATATTCCGACATTTTTCGGGGTAAAAAATGAAATATTTGAAGATCTTGGAAGCTTTCTGTCGATTACAGGCTAAGACATATAATTTTTCCAAATTTCTATCCTGCTTTGAGGGAGAGGTTGAAATTGAGGAATTTTAGGGAACTAAAGCTAACAAATGTGCAAATGGTCATTATTACACTTTAAACGGGTAACTGTACGAAACTTTCGCCAAAATAGTCAATGTACAGACACACGGTCGTTACGATTTTATATATATATATAAATTCTGCTCTACGTACAGCACGTTTTGGGCTATGTCCGCTGTACATAGCCCGCAAAACCAACCATTCATGATATCTCCATTATTAATCCTCCTATAGAAAAATATGCACATGAGAAAAAATTTCGAAATTAATATCTATCAAGATTGGTCGATTTCCAGTCAGGTTAGTCTTGTATATCTTGTGGGAGAGTAAAATTACTATACCGGTTCCCAATAAAAAAACCCAGTCCATTCCGGGAATTTGAAATGGTATGGACCTCAAAACCTACCTTTGGAGAGGTGGATGCTAAATATGAAGTTTGGTTGACATATCTCCAGTAGTTTTCAAGTTATAAGAAATAGGCTTTACACGCACTCGCTCTTGAGTTAAGTCCGGTGAGACTTGTACCAAAAAACGGTCCGTTAATGTTATCTCCCTTATTAATCCTCGTATCGAAATGATGCATATGAAAACAAAGGTTTAGAATTGATTTCCATTAAGGCAGGTAGATTTCCATTAAGTTTGGTTGTGTATATTCTGTGGGAGTGCAAAATCACGGTCTCGGTTTCGTATTAACCCCCAGTAAATTCAGTGATTTAGAAACAATATTGGCCCTGAAACTTACCTAAGGACAGGCGGATTCCAAATATGAAGTTTAGTAGAAATATATCCAGTAGTTTTCAAGTTATAGACAAACAGACACCAAAGCTAAAAGATATTCAGATGGTCATTATTACACCTGAAACGGATAACTGTACGGAAATTTCGCCCAAATAGTCAATGTACAGTCACACGGTAGTTACCGATTTTATTTATATAGATTTATAGTTGATAAATAAATAATAAACAGTTATTGGTTCTTCCAAAAAGGGATTTCCCAGTAGAAAATTCTGGTAGTTATTTGAAAGAATTGATACATTACTTATCATGAAGAAAAATATCTGCCCATCTAAGTACCCTACATTTCCCATATAACTTTAGTCTAAAGTTTTTAATGAAGGGTTCCAGAGTCGTAGATGTTTGTGATACTGCATGTCTTGTAGTTGTCTATGTAGACCACTCACTATGGAAACATACTTCTAGATTTTTCTATTGTCCGAAAATCGCCTTGAAAGAAGACCAAACAATATTTCACCATAACAAGGGAAACATAACACTAATACCTTGAAAAATGGAAACAAATTGTGGCATTGCATTCCCAGTGACTGATTCAGTTTCTACTCCTACAATTACTCAAGATTATGTATGTTATACGAGATGTAAAATGGCTTCTAATTAGCGTAAACTGCATTTTTGTAGTCTTTATAGTAATGTTCGTGATAAATTGTTAATTAACCAGTATAAGAAACGAGAAGAGAATTTGCAACATATTTTTAATTATTTAAAGATCTATCTAAAAGTATTCCACCTTTCTTAAATATCTGCAGTCAAACAATGAATTTGCATATAAGCTGCAAGACGCGATGGTAACTTGATGAGGAACTGGAACTTTCTTCTTTTTATCGTTTCTCATTCTGTCCAGTTTTGTTGGGAATTCCAGAAATACTTTAAATAACGAAGGCGTTAGCATATATTCAAGGAATATTAATACATACTATACTTAAGAAGATACAATTTTATATTTAAATACAGTCTGTATACATTGAATTAAGTATATTTTACAGAATCGTAGTATAGTATATATCTTCAGAAATTGATCTATGGTATAAGAACGATCTTGAAGAAGATGAAAGCAATGGAGAACAGTCGAGGAAAGTCACTTGATGAGGAAAATATCAGTTTAAGGAAAGAAGCCTTAAAAAGTGGATGAGTATAATTGCTATTGGGTAGAAGAATAAACAGCAGATGTAAGTAACAAATAAAATACTTGCTCAAGCAAGGAGGTTAACGTATCTATCTATCTATCTATCTATCTATCTATCTATCTATCTATCTATCTATCTATCTATCTATCTATCTATCTATCTATCTATCTATCTATCTATCTAATCTATTTATCTATCTATATTATATCTATATGAAGCAGAATGCCTGTCTGTCTATCTGTACCTTATACAAATCCATACCGTTCCACCAACGTGAACTAAATTTTGTGTACTTAACTTTTAGGAACCCGTGGGTAACCCCATCGACAAGAAATTTTAACATCCGTCACCATTCCCTAGACTTAGGCCCTTTGGCATGTTAACATAGGCTAATATAGACGAAATATTCAATTTGCCGTACAAGGACGAGACAAAGCTCATTTTGAGCCTCACGGCGTGTAGAACAAAGCTCGGTAAGGCCCTACGGCCCCCGGAAACCATGTTTCAAGGGCCTAAACCCAACCCTTTTGGAGATATTGGCATCACACTACTCCGCTGTAGGAATAGGATGAAGAAATGACTAGCAGTAACCAGGGCAATGTCAGCTCACGGATTCTGCAGTAGAATACGGGCCTAGTGTTCGAAGTAGGCACGTGCGTAAATGTAGGCTAAGCAAAGGAGAGATTCTGCTATATATATGACTGTCTCGGAAAAAGCAATGTGGGGTAAGTCACCCCTAGGGGTTGTGGTTGGGAGGGGTGGCATGTATAAAAATAACCGAAAATAGTTCGAAACCGTAGGTTTCGGGATCACAGAGATGAGCAGTGACACTTCGCATATCGTTTAAGTCCAAGTTCAGTCCCCATCGGCATGCGGTGAGAAGGGCTGAAAAAAATCCAAAATGCCCAGTTTATGGATTTATGTGTGTGCACCTCTCTGAGTGGGAGTGGACATGGGATGAAGTAAAAAAAATATAAAACGACCAATATTAAAGTAGAATCCATAGTTTTCGGCGTCGCTGAGATGAATAATGACACTCCAGGTGTCAAGTCCAAGTTCACCCGCATCGGCACGGGGTGAGAAGGGGAGAAAAAGAAAATATTCAAAATAACCAAGATTATGGGTGAATGTATGTTCCACCATAGCTTTCAAACAAACAAACAAACAAACAAACAAACAAACAAACAAACAAACAAAAATGACTGTGGAGGCAGGATTCCTCCAACACCGTGACACTCTGGATGTCGTTAAAGTCACATTTCAGGCCCAGTCGGAATGGTGGTTGAAGAGGGTTGACAAAAGGAATGTCCAAAATGACCGAGACTATGGATGCATGTGCTATATTCCAGCATAGCTCACAACTAAAATTTCGTGGAGTAAGACACCCCTAGCACCCAAGGCGGAGGGGAAGATACTAAAAAATAATCGAAAACGAATATTACTGCCGAATCCACAGTTTTCGGGGTCGCTTAGGTAAATACTGACACTCCGGATGCCTTTAAGTTGAAGGTCAAACCCCATCACAGCTCTCAACTAGTCGTTAGGGATATGAGTTACTATCTCGGAAATATACCGTAGGGGTAAGAGACCCCTGGGGGGGGGGGGGGGCGACATGTGAAATAATCGAAAACAACCGATATAAGTGTCGAATCCATAGTTTCCGGGGTCAATGAGATGAATAGTGGCACCCCGAATGTCATTTAAATCCAAGTTCAGCACCCATTGGCATGGTGATTCAGAAGGGGCGATAAAGAAAATGTCCAAATTCATTGAGATTAAAGATTTTTCGGTGCCGATCGGCTGATTGGTGGCAGTCCCAGTGACAGATGGAATCGTGTACAGCATATCTATAATGGTACGCGTAAATACATTACGTTATAAGTTATTTTTATTATTTGTTTGAAAGGATCAACTACTTCTCAGACTATCTGGACTGCCACAAGGAAATACTTTAAGGCGAAACAAAATAATCTTAAGCTAGAACGTACAATTTTAACCTCCTCAGTCCTGGTGTCCAGTCGGCTGGACAGTAGCCATGTTGATTTTGACAGGGGTGGCAAATGTTTAAACCAAAATTTGCAAAAGAGTTCATAAACAATCAATCAACGTCACAATTAAGAAAACTTAAAAGAAAATCACTTGAAACATGCAATGCAAATCCTAAAAATAAAAGGTGTGAAAGAGGAAATTACGAGAATCGTAGATGTACGTATGTATAGTATCTTCCGGACTAGTTCTCAACCAAACTTCGTACAAATACGAATTACTATCTCGAAAAGATACTGGAGGAGTAAAACACCTTCTAGCAAACCTAGGGGAGGGAATGACGTACAAGAATAATCGAAAATGACCAATATTAGCGTCGAATCCATAGTTTCCACGGCCGCTGCGGACGTTGAGTTGTAATGTGGCACTCTGGATGCCGTTTAGTACCACTTCAGCTGAGTAGGCATGTCGAAAAGTAAAGAAGAAAATGCCCAAACTTACCGAGATTAGTTTAATTAACGAAAAACAAAATAATCTATAAGACTTGAAATTAAACACATAACAATAACTTCTAAACTACAAAATAGTTCTTAATCAGTCAATGTCACAATAACTAAATCTACAAAAATTATCTTCACACATAATTAACAGTAGGGTCTAAATAAAATACATAAAAGTAATCAATCAATAAAATGCCAGGGTAGCGCCGGGTAATAGCTACTTATGTTTATCACGGCCGACTTGATGCGTCGCTCTATGTAGCTCCTGAGCGCAGCGAGGGATCCAGTCGGCCGTGTGTTTATAAAGACGTTTGTGGGCATTGTTTGAAAGTACAGTCATTCATTCTGTACCAATTATTGGTTCAGAACTTGCTCCGTGGGCTTTTGAAGTAAGTGTAGCGAATAAAAGTTATAGAGGGAGACCTTAGCGTGAATGTGGCCCAAATTATAGCAGATATAGGATGCAATTATTACGTAGACATGAAGGATAGTGTGGCATGGATAGCTGCATCAAACTAGTCTATGGAATGATGACCCGAACTTTAACAGTGAATTGGTATGAATATAGAGGTATCATGTCACTTTTCTTATACTCGAAATTTTAATAAGCAATTTAGAATAAAATTAAAAACATATTTTTATAACTCTTGTGATATTCACACACCGACTTAGAATTCGAACCGTAGAGATGCGACTTCTCATTTCAGGAATCTCACATGCATTGACCGGGATTCGAACACGACCTCCTTGGTAAGGTTTCAGTGAAAATATCATTTAACTGTCACGTTCCTACGGTATCATCAGAAAAAATCCGACTCATTGGCTGAACGGTCAGCGTACTGGCCTTCGGTTCAGAGGGTCCCGGGTTCGATTCCCGGCCGGAGCGGGGATTTTAACCTTAATTGGTTAATTCCAATGGTACGGGGTCTGGGTGTATGTATTGTCTTCATCATCATTTCATCCTCATCACGACGCGCAGGTCGCCTACGGGAGTCAAAAAGAAAGACCTGCACCTGGCGAGCCGAACCCGCCCTGGGATATCCCGGCACTAAAAGCCATGCGCCATTTCATTTCATTTCATCAGAAAAAGAACAGACACACTGTTGATTATCGTTAGGTACTTGGGGGATGTTAGGTCATCACTTGAAGTACGAATATATGGGAAACTTCTATGTTTAGTAAAGTCTGCAGTAATAACATAATTAATAACTTGTACTGTAATTACCTTTACCTGGACTGGAGTTTCCCGAAACCTGAAACATGGTACTTTCACGGGATTTCCCTGAAATAATGAGGAAATCTCGGAGAAATTCAGAATTAAGATAGCCATGTTAGCTCCGCAATTTGGACATCGGAACTCTAAACCATGCCGATTTCCATGCCTTCCCCAGTGTGGGCATAACGTCCTGTTAGCATGCCAATTAAATTAAAATTAGTCGATTGTATAATGACAGCTAGCATACACAAGATTAGCTTACCACATTTAAGAGCCATTTGATAATGTTTCTTTAACCTCGGGTGGCAAGCAGAATTAAACCCATCCCCTATTATCCTCTCGACATGCTTTCCTGCAGTTCCTACACTCGAATTACTGACAGATACAGCGACACTACCTTGGTTGATGTTCTCCGTATTTCCTGTCTAACCCGTTCAGAACCTCGTCCATACACAATGATCTACCATGTCCTCCTTGCCGTTGAACTGATTATCATCTCCATCTGATGCGCCAAATCCAAGACTGCTTATAATTGAAGTCGGTAGAGAAATTATACGTTTGGTGGCGCAGAAGTGTTAAGATACTAAGAAACGGCGGCCATGGACTTTATCCGATTCACAATCTGGTTAACAAATTCTAACTTCAGCCTTCTTGTTCGTTGGGATTCGCTCTCAAACGTAAAGTAGGACTTCTTTCACACTACACAATTTTCAAACCACAAGGATTTTTTTTTACATTTGGCCTTACGTCGCATCGACACAGATAGGTCTTATAGCGACGATAGGATACGAGAGGCCAAGGCGTGGGAAGGAAGCGGCCGTGGCTTTAATTAAGGTACAGCCCCAGCATTTGGCTGGTGTGAAAATTGGAAACCACGGAAAACCATCTTCAGAGCTGCCGACAGTGGAGTTCGAACCCACTATGTCCCGAATGCAAGGTCACAGATGCGCACCCTTAACCGCACGGCCAACTCGCTCGGAAATGAACTATCACACACGTTATCAACTAACCTATAAATTCGGTCTTCCAAATACGATATACCGAGTGTACAGTATAACCAAGAGCCACTTTTGCCGAATGTTAATTTCCGAAACGAATATTTTTCCATAATTTAAATGGATGATTCAAAGTCATTCCGAACGATAAGAACGTAAGCTGTTTATTAATAATAATAGGTATTTTTAATTATAGTTATCCAGTTCCATGGCTAAATGGTTAGCATACTGGCCTTTGTCTCAAGGGAACCCGGGTTCGATTCCCAGTCGGGTGGGAGATTTTAACTTTCATTAGTTAATTCCTATGACTCGGAGGCCACACGCGCTTATCTTATTAATTTTTAAAATAATTATCGCTTCTCAAAACTTTGTGTCATCATATCAATATCTGTAAATTTTCTGCTGTTAACTTGCACACAAAACCACGGAGAAGAGAATAAAAACGTTATTGTGAATATTTAAAATGATAGAGAATGACCTCAATATCAATTTTATTATAGAACGAATATGGTGGCGATGGTGACTGTATAAAGGGGAAGTTCCGCCCTCTTAACATTAATCAGAAGAGGAGAAAGGAAGAACTTCGATTCTTCCAAGAATGAGAGCCTCTGCAAAAGAGAGGGGCCACGAAGAGTGTGAAAATGAAAGACTGCCTAAACTCTGCTGGGTCGTAAGAGGAAAAGAGTTGACCGAGGGAGGTGGAAGCAACACCATACTCATATAGGGTCCCGTGGTCACCAGTGCACACTTACAAGTTGATAATCCCCTTTTAGTCTCTCATTGCGACAGCCCCGCCTCTGTGGTGTAGTGGTTAATGCGATTAGCTGCCCGGCTCTGCCACGAAATTTGAAAAGTGGTACGAAGGCTGTAGGCTAACGGGGTCCACTTAGCCCTGGGAGGTCAACTGAGCAGAGGGGGTTCGATTCCTATTTCAGCCATCCTCGAAGTGGTTTTCCATGGTTTCCAACTTCTCTTCCAGGCAAATGCTGGGTTGGTACCTAACTTAAATTCACGACCGCTTCCTCCCTCTTCCTTGTCTATCCCTTCCAATCTTTCCATCCTCCTACAAGGCCCCTGTTCAGCATGGCAGGTGAGGCGACCTGGGAGAGGTACTGGTCCTCCTTCCCACTTGTATAACCCGATTCAAAGTCTCATACTCCACAGCATTGCCCTTGAGGTGGTAGAGGCGGGATCCCTCGCTGAGTCCGAGGGAAAAACAAACCCTGGAGGATAAACGGATTAAGAAAGAAAGAAAGAAAGAAAGAAAGAAAGAAAGAAAGAAAAAAGAATTGCGATAGACAGGGGATACCGATGTATTCTGTGCTCTAAACCTTCAGGAAAAATAGGACGAAGGCTAATGTCATTAAATAAAGCACATGTGTTGTCTCCCTACTTTCTCTTACTTAAGTTACCGTCTATTGCACGTGATTATTCTATATAGTAATCTAGCCTAGTTTTTTTTTATTTTTTTTATCCCCATGCTCCGCCATCTGAAATGATTTAGGTACACTGTCCAATCGAACATTCGTTCATTTAAATCCAAATTCTCCAACTGGTAACTGGAATCCGTACCAGATCACTCTCCACAAATATCGCACCAGCAATATTAGTGGCGGGTTTCATGACCACCAAAGAAATTTCTGGGGAAACAACAATTAACAGCTCTTCCTGGCTCTAGCACTGTGTGGATTGATATAATTATTCACTATTACATGTTCATGTGGTGGTTGGCAGTCCGTAATGTTGTGTATATATATAAAGGTGTGTGTATTGAGACAAACACAAACACTCAGTCTCCGAGCCAGAGGAAATAACCAGACGCGGCTAAAATTCCCGATCTGGCCGGGAATTGAACCAAGGATTATCGTGACCCAAATCCGTAACGGTCATTCAGTAAAGTAGGACCGTAATCTACTTGACTATTATTTTAATATTTTAAAGCAAAGAAGAGAAGGAAGATTAATAACGTCAAACATCCTTGCATATCGTCGTCAGACTCCTTGGCTGACTGGTCAGCGCTGAGGCCTTCGGTTCAGAGGATCTCGGGCTCGATCGTCGGCCGAATCGGCGATTAAAAGTAGATTTGTTTTCAATTGGCTTTACGTTGCACCGACACAAATAAATCTTATAGCAACGATGGGATAGGAAAGGGCTACGAGTGGGAAGGAAGTCGCCATGGCCTTAACTAAGGTACAGCCCCATTTGCCTGGTGTAAAAATGGGAAACCACGGAAAACATTCTTCAGGGCTACCGACAGGGGTTTTCGAAGCCACTATCTCCCGAATCCAAACTCACAACTGCTCCACCCTTACCGCACGGCCAACTCGTTCAGTATTAAAAATAGAATTAAATAGTTTATTTTTCAGTTATACTTCAGTTATCGTATTTTTTCAGGGAGTTTCTAAATATATTTATTTATAAATTACATTCGACAGACTGAAGAACTTAATGGTTATAAATTAACTAAGTAGAAACTGAAAAGAAATGACTTCAAATATCACCTAAAAATCTATGTACTGTATAAATAAAATCATATTCTCTCTGTACTTCGTATCATCTGTATATAAAAATCGAAAATAAATTCAGTCCAAATTTTGTTCAGTCTGTCGGTAATGGTTTGTTTGTTTGTTTGTTTGTTTGTTTATTTGTTTGTTTGTTTGTTTGTTTGTTTGTTTGTTTGTTTGTTTGTTTGTTTGTTTGTTTGTTTGTTTCGACATCATGGGAAAACGGCTGAACATAGGTAATTATTCGAAACTCAGTAATTAGTTCCAGGTAGGGCCGAGGAGTTCGCTAGGCTTTATATTATTTGATTGGTATATAGAGGCGTAGAAGTATTAAGTGGATCAAAATAGAGAATATCAATTTTCTCCGTTAATATTAGCTGCGACCGGACGAGTTGGCCGTGCGCTTAGGTGCGCGCAGCTGTGAGCTTGCATCCGGGAGATAGTGGGTTCAAACCCCACTGTCGGTAGCTCTGAAGATGGTTCTCCGTGGTTTCCCATTCTCACATCAGACAAATGCTGGGGATGTATCTTAATTGAGGCCACGGCCGCTTTCTTCCCACTCCCAGCTCTTTCCTATCCCATCGTCGCCATAGGACCTATCTGTGTCGGTGTGGCGTAAAGCCAATTCTAAATATATATATTAGCTGTGTTAAAAAACTGTACCTAACAAAGGTTATGTAGAAAAATTTCCGATCTCTTACGTGTCATGCATTTCTACCGTGATAGGATAACGGAGATATCCACGTTTGTTATATTTTTCACATACGTTCAAATATATCCAGAAATATGATTTCTATATAGAATGTGTGCATAACAATAACTATAGTAAATTTAATTTTAATCGTTTTTGTCTATTGCATTTGTACAGAACGAGTTACAATAATGGAAATATTCACGAAATTAGATTTTTATTTCGAAGCTATCAACGGTGAGTATCGCTGATGTGGAAATGTTTTTTCAGACGTCATGGTAACGATCTAACTCGCGATAGTAGTTTGTCGTTATTGTTGTTGTTGGTCCGACTCGTTGCCAGAATGGTCAGCGTACTGACCTTCGGTTCAGAGGGTCCCGGGTTCGATTCCCAGCCGGGTCGGGGATTTTAACCTTCATTGGTTAATTCCAATGGCCCGGGGGCTGGGTGTTTGTGCTGTCCCCACCATCCCTGCAACTCACACACCACACATAACACTATCCTCCACCACAATAACACGCAGTTACCTACACATAGCAGATGCCGCCCAACCTCACCGGAGGGTCTGCCTAACAAGGGGCTGCACTCGGCTAGAAATAGCCACACGAAATTAATATTGTTGTTGTTGTTGCTGCTGTGATTACTTTTCTACGCTGCCAAACCACGTGGTTATTAGCGTCTATTCGTCAGGAAGATAATGCATAATGACTATCGAAATGAAAAGGAAGACGTGAAGGTACGATCACTACAAGAATTAAGGAAAAAACGGATCATAAAGGAGGTAGGGGTTGAAAGCCCTAACATCGCAGAGCCGGAAGAAAATAGAATGTGATGGTCTACAATAGGGAACATGCATGATTCGGAGTTTTAATTAAAAATATGCTAATCTGATTCAAAATTGCATGCAGAATTCAAAAATGTGATCAGAATGTACAAATAATAACTCCAAACATGATAAAAATCTACGAAAATGTCACGTCACGCAAGTACGCGATCTCATTGGCCTGACGTCATCGTACAGGTTGGCTGAATTAGCAGACGAAATAACACATAGTGTGCTGTGAGAAGCAGGATACACTTCGCGTATTTCTATTTTACGTTAGTGTCTAGTATGGTTAAATTCGAGGTCTATACATTGGATAATAATCTGAGTGGTATATTTTAGACTTAAAATGAATCCTGCGCAGACAGTGAGGCAGAAAACTTATAAATGGTGTAGAGTTCCGATGTGCAATAGCACATCGCATACCATACCAAACAAATTGTTTATACATGTTCCAAGGACGCTAAAACTAGGGAGAAATGGATTTTGGCGAGCTGGAGAAATGCTGGTGATATATCGGAAAAGTCTACAGTTTATTGTTTTGAAGATTTTAACGTAAGATGAATTTGTTTGAATTTTCAAACCACTTTTCTATGTCAGCTGTTCTAGTGGTAAAACTTTAAATTTTAATGTATGATACTTTATTTAAATGCTTCAATTACATCTTGGAATATGAAAGTAACAAACAGTGCATTAAATAATGCTGATTATTAAAGTATTTTCCAAACCTAACCTATGTTTTGGGTGATCCATATCAAGATAATAAATCAAAGGGGTTATGAACCATTTGACAGCTCTAATTCTACCAATATATCTTGGCATGGGACAGTTGTGTACGTCTTTATTGAAGAGCTTAATTGGTAAAGATATTTAGGCTATATCTAAATACTCTATAATCTAACAAAGGCGTGTACATCATGAAAGGAAACAACGTGAATTTAACAAATGTATAACTCTACACAAAACCAATGCTTGTCTGTTGGGGCCTTATAAGTTAACAATGCTCAGTTATAATAATTATCATAATATTAATGAAATAAATAACATAATTGCACACAGGTGAAAATAGTGATGTAGGTGTTTAAAATATTATCCAACTTAGCCTAAGTTTTAGGTTATACAAGCCAAGTCATAAACCGAAGGGTAAAAATACCGCGCGAGTTGGCCGTGCGGTTAGGAGCGCGCAGCTGTGAGCTCGCATCCGGGAGATAGTGGATTTTGAACCCCACTGCCGGCAGCCCTGAAGATGGTTTTCCGTGGTTTCCCATTTTCACATCAGGCAAATGTTGAGGCTGTACCTAAGGCCACGGCCGCTTTGTTCCCATTCCTAGGCCTTTCCTGTCCCATCGTCGCCATAAGACCTATATGTGACGGTGTGACGTAAAGCAAAAAAAAAAAAAAAAAAAGTAAAAGTCACAGCACCCAAAGACATTCCTGTATTGAGCGACTAAAATGTCACCAGGACACTTTTCTTTCCTGATATGCTCAGCTTGTTAAAAGCCAAATGTAATTAATGTTATTGGCTTCACGCCCCGCTAACTACTTCTATTTTCGGAGACGCCGATGTGCAGGAATTTAGTCCTGCAGGAGTTATTTTACGTGCCAGTAAATCTACCGACACGAGGCTGACGTATTTGAGCACCTTCAACTACCACCGGACTGAACCAGGATCGAACCTGCCAAGTTGGGGTCAGAAGGCCAGCACCTCAACAGTCTGAACCACTCAGCCCGACTTGTGAAAACTAAATGAAGTCATATTTATCTTTATCATGTTTAACTTTTTCCCTCCACAAAGATATTTAATTCTCTTTCATGGGCCCTGGAAGACGGTAGGCCAGTTGTCCCAACCATAAATATATATTTTTTTGGGAATGATAGATTATAGCCCTATAGTACTATGATATTTCTTTCTTTCCTTCTTTCTTTCTTTCTTAATCAGTTTATCCTTCAGGGTTGGTTTTTTCTCGGACTCAGCGAGGGATTTCACCTCTACCACTTCAAGGGCAGTGTCCTGGAACGTGAGACTTTGAGTATGGTGATGAAACTGGTGAGGAGGCCATTAGCTCGCCCAGGCGGCCTCACCTGTTATGCTCAACAGGGGCCTTGTTAGACGATGGGAGGATCGGAAGGGATAGACAAGGAAGAGGGAAGGAAACGGCCGTGGCCTTAGGTGCCTGGAGGAGAAGTAGGAAAATACGAAAAACCACTTCGAGGATGGCTGAGGTGGGATTCGAAACCCTTCTACTCAGTTGACCTCCCGAGGCTGACTAGACCCCGTTCCAGCCCTCGTACTATTTGTTTTCAACTTTCATGGCAGAGCCGGGAATCGAAACCGGGCCTCCGGGAGTGGCACACATTAACCACTACACCACAGAAGCGGACTAGTACTATAATACAACCTATGTGTTTCTGTTAGTGCTGAAATCCGATTTCTTACTTTACTAATGCTGAAAGCCCGAAAATGTAATGTTATTCTTTAATAGGGGAATCAGTCTAGAAGGAAATGTTGAAAGTGATGTGATACCTATCCAGGTTCGTTGTTATCCTAATACTATGGGTTACAGTACATTGCACGTATATAAAAGACGCCACTTACAAACTTGATTGTTATCCGCGAATTTCTGCGGCCACAGAAGTCACTATTTTTCAAGATAGATTGTCTGATTGTGCTGTTTTGAACCTTTCTTCTGTCATTTTGAAGTTATTCGCGATCATGAATAATAAACAATCGGCTTTTAGCAACGGCTGATGCACAACGGCTGGTAGAGCTCCATGCGGTACTGGATCGTGACGTCACAGCGCGCCGCTTACGTCAGAGGCCGTTTCACTCGCCTTGCGGAAAGGCACTATTAAATATTTTTTTAATGGTAGAAAACAAGACAACATACCAAAATGTAATACGTTTACGTACTATTTCATTGGTGTACTTTTCAAAAAAAAATATTTTTGAAAATGATGCATGTTCCCAATTTCATCAGTTCCTAAAAGTTATCGATAAGAACTTTACACTGACTAACTATTGGTATTAGGAATGCCTTGTCTCTTCTACTGTCACTCATCACCGTTTGATGGCATTACTGCTGCAGTTATAAAAACCAAAATAAATAAGTGGTGAAAATGCTGTTTTTTCACATTGTAGATGTTTACTGTAGAAGTGTCCGCCTCTGTGGTATAGTGGTTATGATTAGCTACCAACCTTGGATGCCCGGGTTCAATTCCCGGCTCTGCCAAAATATTTGAAAAGTTGTAGGTGGACTGAAACTGAGTCCACTCAGCCTCGGGAGGTCAACTAAGTAGTGGGGGTTCGATTCCCACCGCACCCATCCTCGAAGTGGTTCTCCGTTGTTACCCACTTCTTCAGGCAAATGCCGTGATGGTACCTAACTTAGGCCACGGCTGCTTCCTTTCCTCTTCTTTGTCTATCCCTCCCAATCTTCTCATCCCCCCACCAAGGCCCCTGTTCAGCATAGCTGTTGAGGCCAACTGGATGAGATACTAGTCCTTCTACCCAGTTGTATCCCCACCAAATGTCTCATGCTCCAGGTCACTGCCCTTGAAGTGGTAGACGTAGGATCCCTCCCTGAGTCAGAGGGAAAAACCAACACTGGAGGGTAAACGCATTAAGAAAGAAAGGTGTTTAGAAGTAAGTTAGCCTCGTATACGTACGTGTGGCGGAACTGTTTATTTAATTGTGTGATGTTGAGGTTAATGTCGTGAGACGTGAATAAAGTATCATTCAAACGGAGTACGATGAGGATGTACTCGGAAGGAACCTAACTGATGATGATTGCCCAAGATCGTTGCGGTTCGAGATTGAACAAGTCGAACTTTTTTTCAGCCCAATTGTTGAGTGTACCTTAGAACGCTTGGCTATATGTGTCTTACCACTCTTGTAAAATTACTTTAAGAACTGAACTGTTCCTACCTTACGTATTGCTTGATAATCCAGGAGAAGTCATCCACACACTTTGCATTCGTACTGCCGAAGTATCAGAGAACTGACTGAGGCTCATCCTCGCTGCCGTAGCGAAAAGCAAACTCGTCAGGCCACACTTACTTAAAAGAAATAATTAGTGGAACGAACACAGTGAACAAATCTCGCTATAACCTTCATCTCTCAGTGAGTGTCCTTAGCGCGACGCTGATGCACCGTAGTTCGACATAACCTTCAAACCCGTGAATACGTTCCGGGTAGGCGGATCAGTTTCACATTTATACAGCTGTGTTCATCATCCCCAGGTACGACCAACTTGCTCTCGTTTTTGGTAGTAAGTGCTGCTGTGGATATAGCATGAACTCAAAGAGTATGTTTCTAGATACCTTTATGTACGAGTGCATCATTTCCCCCTGTGGGTGGGGGCGGTAGAATAACACCCACGGTATCTCCTGCCTGCCGTAAGAGGCGACTAAAAGGGGCCCCAGGGGCTCTGAACTTTGGAGCGTGGGTTGGCGACCACGGCGCCCCTAGCTGAGTCCTGGCATTGCTTCCACTTACTTGTGCCAGGCTCCTCACATTCATCTATCCTATCCGACCTCCCTTGGTCAACTCTTGTTCTTTTCTGACCCCGACGCTATTAGGTTTGCGAGGGCTAGGGAGTCTTTCATTTTCACGCCCTTCGTGGCCCTTGTCTTTCTTTGACCGACGTCTTCATTTTTCGAAGTATCTGATCCCTTCCATTTTTCCCCCTGATTAGTGTTATATAGAGGATGGTTGCCTAGTTGTACTTCCTCTTAAAACAATAATCACCACCACCACCACCACCGAGTGCATCAATGACAAGGTGATACGAGGAAAGGAGATCATTCTCTGCATATATTCCATAGTAACGTTACACTGACTGAATATTCGTCTTAGTTAGGAGTGTTTTGTCTCTTCTGCTGTTACTCATCTCCGTTATATGGCATTACTGCAGCAATCAGAAATATAAAATATATAAATAAATAAAAATACTTAGATGGTGCAAAAATGCCGTTTATCACATTGTAAATGTTTATGTTTAAATTAGCCTCATATACGTACGTGCGGCGTAGCTGTCTGTTTAATTGTGCGATGTTGGGGTAAATGTCGTGAGACGTAAGAAACAAAGTATCATTCAAACTAATTCCTTCCTTTAAAATTTACCTATCTAAGGTATTGAAATTCTTGATTCCACCCGCTGCATTCACTCCGTACTCTAGATCAAGCTTTACCAGCGGTGTGCTGTAATTACCCTAATACAATATCATTAATTCTCACATTCCCACAAAGCTAGAGGACTGGAAATTGGCACAAAGTGTTCTCTACCCGAACTCAGCGTAGCATATTTTCTCCTTCTTGAATGAGGCTCGACTCATTTGACTGAGGTTCATAACCCATTTCTTCTCCGTTCTTTCACCTTTAAGGGACCTGACCCAACACGGTTTCCACTTCTATGAGAGAAAACTCTGTGTGTCTTTACTATTTTTTTTTCTGAGATCCTTATCAGTTATGTGCTTTGTTATTTAATGCCATCTTTACTAATTCTTTCCTTAAAAAATTTAAGTTACTGCTACCTACCTACATACTTGGTAAGGTAAGGGTTATACTGCCCGAAGGCAGGTCCGAACCTCCACAGAGGTGTTCCTGAGCAGGAGTTTACGTGCGGTAGGGTGGCCAGTTCCTTTCCGCTCCTCCATTCCCTTACCCCCCACCAACAGCGCGTGGAAACCCATCCAACTCCTGACCACGGCCAATGTTGCTTAACCGGGGGAGTTGGCCGTGCGTGTAGAGGCGCGCGGCTGTGAGCTTGCATCCGGGAGATAGTAGGTTCGAATCCCACTATCGGCAGCCCTGAAAATGGTTTTCCGTGGTTTCCCATTTTCACACCAGGCAAATGCTGGGGCTGTACCTTAATTAAGGCCACGGCCGCTTCCTTCCAACTCCTAGGCCTTTCCTATACCATCATCGCCATAAGACCTATCTGTGTCGGTGCGACGTAAAGCCTCCAGCAAAAAAAAAAAAAAATGTTGCTTAACTTCGGAAATCTCACGGGATCCGGTGTTTCAACACGGCTACGGCCGTTGGCACCTACATACTTATGATACTGAAATTCTTGATTTCACCCACTACACTCTCTTCGTACTGTAGATCAAGTTTTTCCAACGATGTACTCTGAGGAAGCCACCAGTGAGCCGCGAGAGATTGAAGACAAAAATATTAATGATCCAAATCCCTTTTACGAGGTGAAAGTGCCCTGTAAAGGAACAGGACATTCTTTTATTATTATTATTTCTTTGTCATTTATTATTAACCCAATCCCCAATCCGCAACACGACACTAATATTCTGTTTGTTTTTAAAACACTGGTACTGCAGTGCAGATGATGGCCGTTTCTATTTAGCTATCGACTGTGAAAGAACACGACAAAATGATCATCGTGTTTCAATCATACTGAATATTAACGCCTGTTATAAGGACTAATTGTTTGTAAAATGAATCGGATTTTCGTTTAAATAGCAAGATTAATACGTTTACATTAAATTGTAATAGTTTCCTTTTATGATATTTTTAAATTAATGCCTTTATTTGAGAATAATATTCCTCCCTATACAGTATATGTAAGTGAAACCCTGACACACTCACTCACTCATTCATCACTAGACATCGGATTTGTATTCAAGTGCATATTTTGCTTGCCAATACGCAGACCTACAAAACCAACAAGGAAGTTCGTTTGAAGGTGAAATTTGACGAATTATTTTGAATAGTGCATATACGGGCTGCATCCGTGATTATGTTACCGTATTCCGGAAACTATCTAGTCAAAAGGAGCAAAATTCTACTCATTTAAGTCCGTTTACCTGCACAAGTTTCACAAACTGCTCCATTTACAACAAATGCGTCCCCCTGCGTCAATGCAGTCATGGCATCGCCGCAAAAAAGTTCTGTCGTACCCTTTCGAATATACCTGGTGTCGTTTGAACAGCCTCGCGTATGGGTTGAAACCCGACTGAGATCGGCGGATTTTAACGGTGTTTAAAGGTGACAACCCCATGTCGTTGGCTTCCGGCACGTTAAAGAACTACTACGGGACTAAATTCCGACACCCCAGCATCAGTAAAGACGTTAAACAACTTGGATTATTAGTAACTTTTGACTCGAACCTTTCCGGACTACGGTTCCTCATCTCAAATTAATCAATTTGCTGTCCTCCATCATTCCTGAAAGTTTGTGACATCATCACGGATACACCCTGTAGGCCTATATGCATATTTGCATATATATATTTGAGATTATATATATATATTCGGATTTATTCTGCACGTTTTCCACTTTTATTATGCATATTTTAACATGTTTTACAATTTGCCTTCTAGAAAATGTAAAGTAATTAATGCCGCGAATTCTTTCGGCAGTAAAACGGGTCAAAGAGAACTGGCACTTACCAAGACACGCTTCCAAATCATACCAGCTAGAATCAATCAAGAAACATGTGTGTTGCGGCTTGGTGATTCGCAGGACATTATGGAGAACGAGAACGTATTCCGGGAAACCTCGAGTTCCGTCTGCAAACAAAATATCGTGATGTCCTTTGCGAAATCCGGGCTACGACATCATGGCCGCTATAAACAAATATTTGTCTGATACTGATAATGTGGATCTACCAGAGTGTTTAGCACCTACACTCGCTCCCGAATTCAAGTACTGTCCTGTCACATCTCTAGATGTAGAGAGGTCATTCTCCGCATTGAAGCTAGTTTCAACAGACAAATGCCACAGATGTACAGCAGAAAATTTGGAGAACACTGTTGTAGTGTACAGCAAAACAAATTATGGACAGGAAAAATAGATTGTGTAGTGTAAAATGAAAGAGGAATGTGTATTTAAATGCGTTTCTTTTCTTGTCTTGTTTTTTTTACATGGGTTGAAATTGGGGTAATACTCCAAACAAATATCAGTAAATAAGGAAATGTGTGTTATTCCGATGTTTTTTGATAAACGGGGTGAAATTAGGGTAACTCCCCAACACACATTATCACTAAATCCCACACTTTCTTCAAAGTTTGTGAGCTGAAATTTGGCACAAATAGTTAATTAATATGTTATAATAAAGGGGTTGAATTTGGGGTAACTACGCTAAACATAATATCGCTAAGTCGCACTCTTCCCACAACGCTACAAGGATGCAACTTGGCACAGGTGTTACTTAATAAGCTAATTAGCCAAAATAAAAAGGTTTTCTTCCGATGTGTTGTTGCGAAGGGGGCAAAGGGAACACAGTATCACTAAACCACTCACTTCCCACGAAGCTAGAAGGTTGAAACTTGGTGAAAGTGTTTCTTATAAGCTAATTGTCCGGAAATATTCACGAAATTAGATTTTTATTACGAAGCTATCAGCGGTGAGTATCGCTGATGTGGTAATGTTTTTCAGACGTCATAGTAACGAACTAACTCGCGATAGTAGTTTGTCGTTATTGTTGTTGTTGGTCCGACTCGTTGCCTGAATGGTCAACGTACTGGCCTTTGGTCCAGAGGGCCCCGGGTTCGATTCCCGGCCGGGAACCTTAAATGGTTCATTCCCTTGGCTCGGGGACTGGGTGTTCGTGCTGTCCCCAACATCCCTGTAACTCACACACCACACATAACACTATCATCCACCACTATAACACGCAGTTACCTACACATGGCAGATGCCGCCCACGCTCATCGGAGGGTCTGCCTTACAAGGACTGAACCTGGCTAGAAATAGCCACACAAATTATTATTATTATTATTATTATTATTATTATTATTATTATTATTATTATTATTATTATTATTATTATTATAAGCTAATTAATGTTTTATTCCGATGTTTTGTGATAAATGGGGTGAAACAGGGGTAACTTATCCAAAACACAATACCAGTGAATCATATAATTCCCACAAAGGTACAGGACTTAAATTTGGCAAAAGTGTTTCTTATAATCTAATTAAGAAGAGTGCGGTTGTTTTATTCTGATAATTTGCGTTGAATAAACTAAAGATAAAGCATTATCCCGTGGGAAGAACGGACTCTCAGCCTGTAAGGTTATATGAGTGTGCCTCTGAATTTTAAATTGCACCTTTAGTGCCCCGTAGTTTGAATGCGGTTGGGAAACGCTGCTATAGATATGAAGGATCCAGAAGTAAGTAATCCTCGTATTTTCACGTGTCCCGGAGCTGTCTGTTAAATTGTTTCATTTTGAAGTTTATGCTATGATAGATGCAGTGTAACTCTTCTATGCATCTGCGTGTATAAATCCAGGTCTCTTGCTCCAATGGCTTCGAGATATCCACAGACAGACTTCAGCTCGCATATTGGTACTCCATTTGCAGGATATCCGATAGAGTAGTCAATGTCATTGAAACATTTACCTCAAGACCCATAGCTCAACATCATTATGATCTGCTTCTACTAGAAGCTGGACTCTTAGGAACAAGGCTCTCATGTCCGAAGAAATTTAATTATTGGTTCTAGATAAAGCTCGCTTCAATTCTTGTGCAAACGTGCTTATTACATTCTCACACACGTTTGTTCTATTCCTCCGAACACCTCATCAGGTATTTGCTGTTGACGTCGCCTGTATATCAGTAATCGCCCCAGAACTTGTCCAGATTATCCTGATCTGTGCTTGCTCAGGTTGTTTACATAGGTCCAAAGTTTGGTCATAATTCCAGTTATTTTGACATTGATTTGCATGAACCGCTCAGCCTGATGAGCATCATTAAAGCCCTTTGTATTCACAACTTTGACACATTATAAAGGATTCTTCGAAACTCGACTGTATTTTTCCGTTCCCTCTTTATCCGAACATCACTAATTCCTACCCTGCTTTCTATCGCAGTCAATTCTACATTTTCTTCCGTGGTTCCCATTGACATAAACCGAGCAAGCTTGTTACTTTAGGTGACTTAAATATCTTAATGTAGCCGCAGGAATTTCTGTTTTACGTGAAAGGTACCTTGATTTCCATTTCATATGCATTGACTGGGATTTGAACAGCAGCCACCTTGGTGATAAATCTGTGATGATGTCACTCTGCTATCACGTTCCTCATTTATATTAATGGCTCAATATCTTTTTTGTTTTTTGTTTTGCTATTTGCTTTACGTCGCACCGATAGGTCTTATTGCGACGATGGGATAGGGAAGGCCTAGGAATTGGAAGGAAGCGGCCGTGGCCTTAATTAAGGTACAGCCCCGGCATTTGCCAGGTGTGAAAATGGGAAACCACGGAAAACCATCTGCAGGGCTGTCGACAGTGGGGCTCGAACCCACTATCTCCCGATTACTGGATACTGGCCGCACTTAAGCGACTACAGCTATCGAGCTCGGTTGGCTCAATATCAAATACCCAGTTTGTTTCATGGAACGACCTGACCAATAGAACTCATAGAGGGTATCTTTGCCTGCTTTATCACGTGTTCGTTATTTCTTAAGACCTAGGTAAACTTCTGGAATATAAGGAAACCGCGGAGACCTTAACATTAAAAACTGATTGATATGCACGAAAAGTAACCTATAAGAGTAAAATTCTTTACACAACCTTATAATAGATCGATTATCATGCGGACTACAGAGAAAACAACTTACTGAATCCCACAAAATATTGTTTTCCGACGTCTGCCGTCTTAAAATCTCAGGACTGTTTAAGTATTTAGAGAATTATCACTTGTCGCTTCCCAGATGATGCGACATTTCAGGCTTTAGCATTAAGGTATATCCAATGGAAGATTATTTATCTCTATTTGAGTAAGCTTAGAAATGGTACCGAAAGAGTGTTCTGGTACGTAAAAGAATTGCTGCGGGACTATATTACGGCACCTCGGCGTCTCCGAAAACCGTAAAAGCAGTTAGTGGAACGTAAAGCCAATAACATTAAGAAAGAGTGTTCTCACCGACTGGCATCCATGACGTGGAGACTGGTGGAATTTCGCGCCTATCATAGAACTTGTTGTCCGGCTCCATGGCTAAAGGGTTAGCGTGCTGGCTTTTGGTCACAGGGGTCCCGGGTTCGATTCCCGGCAGGGTCGGGAATTTTAACCATAATTGGTTAATTCCGCTGGCACGGGGGCTGGGTGTACGTGCCGTCTTTATCATCATTTCATCCTCATCACGACTCGCATGTCGCCTACAGGCGTCAATTCAAAAGACCTGCATCTGGCGAGCCGAACATGTCCTCGGACACTCCCGGCACTAAAAGCCATTGGCCATTTCATATAGAACTTGCTAAACTGAGCTTATCTTAAGAACAGGCAGTAATCAGTGAAACCTGCGGTGGTTCAATTCTTGTGTATGAAATATGCGCTCAGTTTCTCATTCTAGAAGTTGGAGTTGATTATCTCTGAAACGTGTGCCCCCTATCGCTCTGAGTAGGACCAATGGTGTGCGACTCTTTGTCTCAATGGCCATCGTAGTGAACTTCGGGTCAGAAGGCCCAGGGTTCGATTCTCTCACTTTAGAATCACTGTAACATCAAGGCTGAAAATACCAGAGCTATTAGTGTAATAGTTCGTGTCTTTTTTTGAAACAAAGAAATGCTACATATTCTGTGCAAGAAGCAAATGTGAGCCTACTACATCCAAGTATTCCACTTGGGCCAGTGTTCAGTTTAGTTTTGAGTCTCAAGAAATGGCTCTTAGAGAGATAAAACGAACTACAAATATCAACTCAATGCAGCACGATCTAACCTCTTCGCGCTGATCAGAAGATACCACTGAAAATTCAAAGTTTAGACAATCACAGAGCAACCAAAGTCAAAGATATTCTATAAATACCCTGCGGCCTTGAGAAACAAGCTAGTTGAAAAAAATCCCCTCTAGAAATGCTGAAACCAATATAGTAGTCTGATTCATGGGTTCATCAACTGTTTTATCATTGAATGAACACACATCATATTTGCAAATAATGTGTAACAAGTAAGATACATACATACATACTGAACCCTTGAACTTACCATTCCATCTGTGGTCGTCTGTCTCGGCTGCTTCAGTAGAGCAGTAGATCTTGGGGTCGTTGCGAGGTTTTCTGTCACTTCATCGACCAAAGGATAGAGTTCAGAGGAGAGCATAACTACTTTAAACGAGGAGCAAAAATGTGCTTACTAAAATATTTGTTCAATGTAAATCACGATAATTTATAATTAAATTGGCAAGAAAAGTCACTTTAAATTTTCACAACATGTTTTAACGCAGTCAAAATGCATAATTTGAGCGGTAAAGTTTTATTGATATGGTTCATTATTGTCTTTCAAAGAATGAAAACGTAGTGTAAAATTCGTGGACAGAAAAACAGGAAAATGATAATAAAACCTGAAAATCGGGCACCATTGATCCAAACGATAACTGAGAGTTAATCCACAGGATACGTGGAAAATCTGACCTTCAACAAGTAGAATTCCAGATTTACATTTAATTAAGGTTATCCACCAGTTTACTATCCTATTGGATATTGGAACATCCCCGAATGGATCCTTAATCGAACCAAATCGACTATCAGTTGCTTTGGATAGGTTGCGAAATGTTACTTGAAAGCATGGTGTTCATTACAAGTTTACACCAGTTGCCAGAATCAAAAGTAAAATTCCACCTTGTATCGTCATCTCGTGACACCCTTAAGTTACAGAGGAATCCCGATGCTGAAACATGCATCACCCCAAACAGATGTTCAGAATTAACCAAAAACACTTGATCCGAGGGGATCTTACGTTACATACTTCCGAAAGAACAAAACTGCGAAATGCAGGAAAACATTAATTCATTAAACATTTAGAAGAAATGCCAAACACTGAAGTTAAAGAAAAGTGATAAATCACTTGAAAATGTTCTTACTAAATCAACTTTCAGGTTATAAAACAATTACGTCGTTAAGTTTGTTAAGATACACGTCTGCAATAAAACACACGAAAGGATCTCTTTCCAATTTTCTATAACTACGACTATAATTACAAATGGGTCTACCCACACTTGTCCCATTAAACTAAGCTACAAGTTATCGGTAGATCAACGTCTCACATAAATAATGTGAATAACGAAAATGAAAATAATATATATTAACAGCTGACGAATCGAAACCGCATTTGTAGTGTAAATCCTACAAAAATCAAATAATTGTCAACACACGGCTCTATCATAATATACTGGACACCCGAACAATAAGTAAAGAAAACTAAATAAATATGAAAAAAGTTCATCGAACTTGAACACGCGTGGCTAAGCAGTAAGGATCAGTCTCCATTAACTAGGTTTCCATGTGGGACAACCCTTACATTCATGCCACTACTGATGCAACGCTATTATGGGAGCACCTTCTGGCTAGTAAGAATTATGCCGAAACATGGCCTAAATAGTACCCGCGAATACCTTTCGCATTCTTATCCACTACTGCAAACACTAACATCGTTCAAGTCGATTCGCAAAAATGCTTAACCTATGATTTGGCTATGTACAGACGACATCCCATTCCTGTCGTTGAGCCTACGTTACTGTGTCTACTCATCCTTAAGTTATATAATCCACGCGGCTTCCTAAATCTATCGTCACCGAGCTCGATAGCTGCAGTCGCCTAAGTGCGGCCAGTATCCAGTATTCGGGAGATAGTAGGTTCGAATCCCACTGTCGGCAGCCCTGAAAATGGTTTTCCGTGGTTTCCCATTTTCACACCGGGCAAATGCTGGGGCTGTACCTTAATTAAGGCCACGGCTGCTTCCTTCCTACTCCTAGCCCTCCCTTGTCCCATCGTCGCCATAAGACCTATCTGTGTCGGTGCGACGTAAAGCAACTAGCAAAAAAATCTATCGTTGAGCCAACGTTATGGTATCTACACATCATTCATACTGCCAGGCGAAATCGAAACTCTTAACACAAATGTCCGGATATTTAAATCCGATCCTCACATGAAGTGAAATTCGCTGCAAAAAATGAAGCGTGAAATCGAATTTAAACAACATGTCCAAATATTTTAATTTATTTCTCAATACAATTTAAACACATGCAGTGAAGTTCGCTAAATAAAAATAAACTCAACTCTCGTTTGATATTACGTAATATCACTGAAAACAATAATCACTACCATCACGATATTCACGGTACAACTCGAGAGTAAGGCTCCAACTGATCTACCATGTCAATATTCCGAACATGTATCGTCATGAACTGTTCAGTGAAGTAACTTCCCATCGATCTACGTAAGTTAAACTCTCAGTCAAAATTCATTTTTCACCCGCAATGTTTCTAGTCACTGATAGTTTTGTCTCGTAAAGACACAGAATAGAACTCATTTTACAATAATCAAGTATTATCTTGACCGTGTGTCAGAATGTATTTTGTTCGTGAGGTTGGCTATCACAAAATGCACTTCGCAGGTATCAAATAGAACCGTCACTTAGACTTAATTGCCGTTAGCTACGGTCTTACATAAAATAGTAATCATGGGAGGACAACAACTTGTACTAAAATAGGCGTTACAACGCGCTCACTTGGATTTGACAACCTTTAAATTCATCAACCGTTCTGGATTGCTACAGGACATCGTACATCTTACACAGCCTGTCTCAGAAATATTACATCTCAACCTGTACACATGTCACAAAAATTCCTCTCCGTAGAAATATAGGGCCTATTATCCTCAGCATCCTGCTTATTCTACATCACTTATAAAATACAGGCTTACTCTGCCTTTAACATCTTCTTAACTATTCTCATAACATTTCCCTAACAATCCATTTCCTTTATACTTGAAACTTTTTAAATACAAGCGATCCCATGATCAAACAAATTTATAATGATCTCACAATTAACTTCTCGAATTTTTTTTCACACCTTAGGAGCAAAACTGCATACCGTGATTTTCTGTATCACAAATACACGGTGTCACAAAATTTAAGTTTTCCAAAAATGCTGACTTATGTTTTTTTCACTGGATTTCGATATCACCCGCAAATATCGCTTGACATTACTGCTGAACACATAATTTATCATCTCTATTTTATCCTGACGTGATTATTATTATTATTATTATTATTGAGTAATTTGATATTTGACTTCATCACACTCATAACGGTTATTTTATCGTTATCATCATTGTACTTTTACCGGCCCAAACATTATTTCATTGACTATTATTTATGTCAGCGCGCGAGACTTTAAAATGTGTTTACATTTCTTTAATAAATGTTAAAGTGAAGTTAAATATTGCAATGGCATTATCTCGGCTTTATCTTCTGCCAGCCACCTCCAATTTAGCCCTTCATAATTGCAGGACACATTTTTCTCTTAAAAATTACCCTATAAATACACAGATTTTACATTTGGCTTGAAGCAACACATGTTACCATGAATTATTCTATACACATATGACAGCCAAACCTCCCCGCTTCGTGTCGAGAACTCAACTAATGCAGTTTGCGGAATCTTCCCAACTCCTTCCTATCCAGATGTTTCCCAGGTGTGATTGACCGTGAGACACAAAGCTTATCTCCGCCAGACTATCGTGCTCCCTTACCGATTACAAAAAAATAACATTGTCCGAAGTAATTCACAAAAGCTACATATGAATCTGCTGTCTTCCTATAATTATTAAACCGTGATAGATGTCGTAACTACAATATTTCAATAGCTAATTTCGTCTTCGTTCACCATTTAGCACTTGGTAAAATATTCAACCCTCAAGCCAACTGGCTATAGAGATTCTACAAGTCTATTTCGCCCACTTTAATTCTTCTTATTAATGTTCCCCGACGTAGTTCACCTTCTCGGAACATAGAATGACGACTGACTCTCGTGCCTGAGGAGAGGGTATTAAAGCCTTTTCTAGGGAAGCTCTGCTTGGCGTTGTATACTGTGGTGCAATCATTCCAATTGACGACCACTGGACCAATTTCTTCGAGACTCACTCCAGAGATTCCACCCATTTTTCCAGTCATGATGGTGTTGTTTGCTGATTTTCCTGTTACTTTAACGGACGTAATTAATTTCGCGCAGGAGAATTCCCGCGTATTTTGACTGCATGTCCTTGACACGTGTCACTACTCTGCCAGTATGGATACCAACTTTTCTCCAGGCCTAATGAAATACAATTCCACCCTGTGGACTTTAGCTTCCTCAAATATTTCCAAAATTCTTAATTATTTATTTCTCTGTTAATGACAGTGCCGAAATCTCTCGCAATGAGGGTTATTATCCGGAATGTCATTATTAATATTATTAGCCGTGGTCTTTCGAAATATTCCGACCTCGTTCGAATTGGTGGGCTACTTCCTATTTGTGTTGTCACGCCACAGAACGCGAGATGAGCTTGCAATAAAAAATATGGATGCACTCCATCTTGTAGTTGCAATTTTTTTATCAAGGTAGAGTTATGGGCTCAATACATACATACATACTGAAACGGTAACACCCTACGAGCATTCACGTTTCATTCTTTTATTAAGAGAAGCTCGCTAACACCCGGCCGTAAGCCTTTAAAACTTGCGCCGAGCGCACTGGCATAGTGGGAACTGCGAGCAAGTTCGCGACGTTCCAGAACACCGGCCAAGGACAAGCGACGTCACGCAGAAGGTTCCTTCGTGTTCCATTGCTGCATGAACGAAATATAAGCGAGTCGCCAGCCTAGGGTAAGGCAGAATGTAAGCAGAGAGCCTGCAGTAAAGCAGAGGGAGTGCGCGGTATGCGACGGCAGTGTGCTGAAGGCAGAGAGTGGAGTGAGTCGGCAGTAAGCCGTGAGTCAGCGAGTGTGTGCAAGTAAGCCGTCGCGACATAATTCGTCTCTTGATCCGGCTGTATATTTGAATTCGTTTAAAGACTGTGTTCTTGCATTAATTGTGTCAGCTTTGAATTCGTTTAAAGACTGTGTTCTCGCCAGCTTGAATTCATTTAAAGACTGTGTTCTCACATAAACTGTGCCAGCTTTGAATTCGTTTAAAGACTGTGTTCTTGCATTAATTGTGCCAGCTTTGAATTCGTTTAAAGACTGTGTTCTTGCATTAATTGTGCCAGCTTTGAATTCGTTTAAAGACTGTGTTCTCGCCAGCTTGAATTCATTTAAAGACTGTGTTCTCACATAAACTGTGCCAGCTTTGAATTCGTTTAAAGACTGTGTTCTTGCATTAATTGTGCCAGCTTTGAATTCGTTTAAAAACTGTGTTCTCGCATTAATTGTGTCAGCTTTATTTCATTTAAAGACTGTGTTCTTGCATTAACTGTGCCAGCATTAATTTCGTTCAAAGACTGTGTGAAAGCAGCGGTAGTATTTCTAGCCAGCCCCAATTTCATTTAAAGACTATGTCTATCCGTTGAACTGTGTTGCATTATGATCTTAAGTGCCGGTGTTAATCTGAAAATCACGACGCACGGGAATTTGGACTGTCATTTATTTCAACAAATGTATTATGCTGGTGGAGTACAGTGCAGAGACTGTACTCGATAAATCTAATTTTCTTTATGAAGTGCTTGATCACCGCACCTCGGAAGGTTCTAGATTGTTTCATTTGCGTATTATTCCCAATACGAACTGTGACTCTAACTTTATCCTTGCTACTGTGGGAACTATTTCGGCGTGCTTCGCCATAGGGAAGTGTCACACCAGTACCCCATGACGTCAAATGTGGAAGCTCCACATTTCCCCGTTCCTGCCTCTGGTTCGAGTCATCAACACTAATACAAACACCAACGACGGAAGACAACGCCGACGCCGACCGCAAGACGACGCAGCCGCCGCGGGACAACGTCCTCTTTACGCCCTCAGGGACAAATCTACAATTCAGCTATAAAAGGTGACATAATTATTTGCCTATTTATTGAATAAACTAAAGGATCCACTTAATCATGAATTTTCTTTCACTACCCTTCTCTCTTACTCTCTTAGCATGAGCCGTACACGCCTTGTCGTTCCTCATGCTCTCCGATAAACTGAAGTACGGGCGTTCCTGTTACAATACATACATACATACATACATACATACATACATACATACATACATAATCATTATAGACCGTTGTGCCTTTCAGCGTTCAGTCTTCAAGCCTCTGTGAATTTACTAAACGTCTCCGTGGAAAGAAAAAATAAATAGCACTTGTTTATGTATATTGTACATAATAACATGTCACTTGCGAAGTGAATGTTTATCCATGATGTATATGATATGCAGCATGCAAAATAATCTCTTTGTTCTTTTAACTACCAACATAGAAATTTCGAAAAAGTTCTCTTGTTAAAAACTTTCCGATGAATCCAAAAATAAATTGTAAACATCATATTAACTATCATATTTTTAAGGATTAAGTTGTAAACACGCCTCGTTTTCACCATCAGTATGCCGTGTGTTTAAAATGTTCGGGCTTTTCTCCTTCCATTAAGCATCTCAAACCGTTAAGTTGCTATATTACGGTTTCCCGTTCTGCTCTGATGACAACACGACGATTTTTTTCTATGGATATAAATCACTGAATAAGACGTGTCTATTTTGAAGATTTCCCGTATCTGTCCTTATACTATAAACATTACTGTATTTGGCTTCTGCCACCAGACCGATAGATCAAACTACACTTTCTTAGGTAAAGTTTTTTGCGTTCTCTAAGCTACATTACTGTTAAGTACTGTAGTATCAATAGACTTCGGACGTCAAGAGGTGTTACGTAACAGGCGATTTACCTCAACATAGATAAGAATGCTTTAATTTTGAGTACTTGGTACTGTCAAACAATGATTCATCGTCTTCAGCAGATAGCGCCACTAATTACTGACCTTATCTAAGAAAAGAGTTATTTGAAACAGTACAGTTCCCTCATTTCCTCACACCAAATTTTGGACTGTCGTTGTTACGTTACTGTTACCAAGCAATAACATGAGATATGTTCAATTCGATTTTTTTTACACATTTGCCTTACGTCTCACCGACACAGATAGGTCTTATGGCGACGATGGAGTAGCAAAGGCCTAGGAGTGGGAAGGAAGCGATCGTGGACTTAATTAAGGTACAGCCCCAGCATTTGCCTGGTGTCAAAATGTGAAACCACGGAAAACCATCTCAGTGCTGCCGACAGTGGGTTTCGAACCCACTATCTCCCGGAAGCAAGTTCACAGCTGCGCGCCCGCAACCACGCGTCCAACACGCCCAGTGCGTTTAATTAGTAGTAATGGTGGTGATAATTCTCTTAAGACAAAACATGGGCATCATAGGTGTCTTAAACACTGATCACATGAAAAACGAGAAGTATCAGCCTTCCCTGGGGGTCTAAAACTTCGTACTATCAGGGTAGAAAGAAGACAAGAATTTACTAAGAGATGTAGGGTAGGACATATAAAACAGAAATACAGTGCAAAACTCAGCTAAGGACGCCATGAATATAGTGCTTGTTATTATTTTATTTGGGTAGTTGGTTGGGAAAGGAGTGAGGACAATGATGCCTCCTGTCACGTTTATTGTCCGCCTCAATGACTAAATGGTTAGCGTGTTGGCCTGTGAGCACAGGGGTCACGGGTTCGATTCCCGGCAGGATCGGAAATATCAGCCACCATTGGTTAATTTCTCTGGCACGGGGGTTGGGTGTATGTGTCGTCTTCATCATTATTTCCTCCTTATCATGACGCGCAGGTCACCGAACTTGTCCTCGGACACTCCCGGCACTAAAAGCCATACGCCATTTCATTTCAATATGTTTAATGAGGAAGCGATAACGTCTATGAAAGAAAATCTATTATAAAAGTGAGCGGGATATTGATAAAATGTATACGATGCTGATGATATACTAATCATTTACTAATACGTAAAAAAAAGAAGACAAATTGGGCATTGGAAACTTCAACACCTGCCTTGTACAAATAGAAACTGAAAATAAACGTTAAAAGTTCAAAGCTCTGGTTCGGATTAAGGATAATAGAGGAACTAAAACTAATGCAAGTATAACAACAGGAACCTCAAAAGTTGTTAAAACTTGGAAGAAGGCCAGGAAGAAGAAGGAAGCCTGATTACTGAAGATTACTGTTCCTAATACTAAGTGGAATATATATATATTCTTCTGCATGGTTGATGAAGATTAAAAAGGAGAACAATACTATTTATGGCGTATGAACCCATATATATATGTACGTAAAATCCCTAATCCACCTGTCATTAACAGCGATCCCTATTGAGAAAACGAGAATGTTTTACCAACTGAAATTGGTGCCATTTACAGTTTGTTATGTCTTCTTTACAAGAAAAATACGTTTCTATCAGCGAAGTTGTTGTCTTATATTCGCCATGATGAAGTAGATACTCAGTATCTATTGGCATGAGGTCGAACTACGTTGGGATCCAGGAGGACAAATTGGAGCAAATATTCATTTGTAGGAAGGGGGTTAGGGATTGGAATAACTTACCAAGGGAGATGTTCAATAATTTTCCAATTTCTTTCCAATCATTTAAGAAAAGGCTAGGAAAACAACAGATTTGGAATCTGCCAACTGGGCGACTACCGTTAATGCAGATCAATAATAATGATTGATCCTGATTTCTGTTGCCTTCTATAGATATTCTGAGAAAACAGGAACGTTTGAGAGACCTAAACTGGTACCAGATATGGGTTACAAGAATAATGCAATGCGACCATCATACTTGAACTGTTCAGTGAAAAATACTATTCTTTCAGTGAAATGAATGAATGGATTTTTCCATTCTGGGATATGAAAACACATTAGCTCTATCATTAAGCACAAGCTAGAATAGCCCTCCTAATTGCAACGGTCTTTAACGCGTGAAGATTTAATGAGTGAATTCGAATCTGGTGGTTATATATTGGTAAATTATGTTAATTATTTATTTCATGATATTCTCTTTAGAGAAATGTACTTTAGGCCACAAAATGTATTTTTGTTTCATTGGAGCTTGGAGATTTGGACTTAGTTTAACCGGTAATACGTCCACACATACAGATAGAGGTATAATAATTAATAATTATGTCACCATGTTGTATATGTTTATCATGATGGCTTCAACATTGATATTTATGATAGTTTAAACACTGATACTTTGTTGCCAAGACAGAAGGATTTTATATTAAGGCTGTTCCTGATTCCTGTCCCAATCTTTATTACTGTGTAGATCATTTGCCTTTCATAATCGACTGTGGAGTTTACGCCATCGCTTTTGCTGCATCCACCACTTCATCAGAAATCTGTCAGGAGAACATAACGTCCATGAAGGCATGAGGGCTCACCTGAAAGAATTTTCGTTCGTCAAAGGCTGTAATAATTTCGTGTGTTAAATGAACAAAATTTAAATGAGCCTACTACGGAACATAAACTCCACGAGGAAGACGAAAAGAGAAAACAAAGACAAGAGTGGCAAAGATAAAATATGTACTTATAAAATCAAACAACTGAAGTTAAAACGATATGTTTGGAGAAAAATGAATCGAGTAAAGTTAAATGACAGGAAAGAGAGCGCAATGACTCCAAATTCGCAGACCTCTACGTCGATCATAAGAATGTCAGAAGACGCAGAGCAAATGAGACAGGTTAAATTAATCACATGGGACGAGGACGCTCTTTCAACAGTAGGTCAGCTACTTACAGTATAATGAACAATAAATCACATTTCGCTAGAAAACAATTATCTTGCTTGGTGCAGACTTCACACAGTGCCTGGCAGTAATTCCTCACTGTTACTGAACAGGTGTTAAGTTTTAAATGTGGCCCAAAATTATTTAACTTCACTGAATGGTTTCTAACACTCGAAAACGGGGAAGTAGGCGAAATAGCGCTTTTGAGATTCAACACAACAGTATTTCAAAAAATATTATACGACATTCACTTGGTTACTCTTTTTATCCAGGTCTGAATACAATGTTTTCCAAAGTAACAATTTTTTTGGCCCAAGAAGCGAGCAAGTTAACATCAATCAATAGATTCTGAATGGTTTGATAAGTGACCAAATGACGTACATTAGCATTGACTCCACAGTGTGCGATACTGTTAATGAAATTAATAAAATTAGTTTGTTCAATGGAACGAGTTTGAATCTACGGAAGCTAGACAAAAATATTGTTCATGCAGAAATTCAGACGGTCTCTGCTTCAGGAAGAAGGTGTTATATTCCAAGAATAGATTTAGCACCTCTGAATCCGGGTACACCATTATTCGTTCTTAAATAGAGGCAGTTTCATCTACATTTAGCCGTCTCTGTCACAATGAATAAGTCACCAGGATAAACTTTAAAGTTGGGGTAAATCCCCCCAATCCAGTGTGTTGGACAGTTGTAGCCTATGTAGCTTTCTCAAGAGTACGCAAATCCATAGACGTCAAAGTACAACTCCAACCTACAACTGCACTCAATATGTTTTGTAGGGAAGTATTATATGCCTGTTTTGATTCCATTCAGATGCTGTATGAGCTGGACAGTCTAAATTTTTTATAAGATATATTAGTAGTCATTTAGAACTTCCAATTACTTTATTTGTATGTCCAAGACAGGCTTACATAGTAATTAACTTATATTTAACTTCTCTCTTTGCAGTACCAATGAAAACAGACAGGCGACAAATGTTGTGGATTAGCATGTAGACAATTGGATATAGAAAGAAGGAAGACATTTATTAAGCCTTCGTTTGGAGCGTGTGACCATAAGAAAGTGACAATGGACAATGACTTGGACAATGATTGCGAAATATGTAAGTAAATAACCAGAAGCAACAGAGATGAGGACAAGGCAGAGGACATCTGGTGGATAAAAAGACCATATTACTGCTTATTACTAAATACTCAAAAGTAAAATAACTTCAGATAAAAATTCTCTAAAGTGATTTACACTGCTCGTTTCAGATTTACGACCAAGCCTCAGCCTAAATCTGCGCTGTAAGATTACTTCACACATCCTTCGGTCCAGAGGTAACCCGACACCGAAATCAGTGACGAGAGGCATCCCTCTTTGAAAACGTTACCTGATAGATGGACCTAGCATTATCGGGAGGTTCCTACCTCAGGACTACCTTCGTACAATAGAAGCAGAAAAAGAAGAAGAACTGGTGGTCAATTTAGTTCAGAACGGTGTTTGGACCCCTAGTCACAAGCGAACTGCTAAAGCTCGGGTTTGGTGACTCCCTGGCACACTAGGGTACACTAAAGGGTATTTAAGACTGCCCTCCGAGACATCGAGTGTTTACATACACAATGGATACCATTTCTACAAACTCCGCTTCCACTACTAACACCACCACCATCACCACCACAAACGCCGCCAGTTCCAACATCAACAGTGCTACAAACACCACAAGCACCACTGCTCATCGCTCCGTTATGTGCTCCTCCGAAGACCAACCACTTCCTCGTCACCTACTAGTGCAGCCAGTCCCAACACAACGGGACTCTACTGGAGTACAATACAAATGTCTTCATCCACATCACGCTCCAGAATCTGAACGGCCCAGAAAATTGGCGGTCACCTCTACTCCTACACCAGGCTTGAATCAAGGTTTACCACAGTTCATCGACAATCTGCCGCCAGCAGAGCTCTACTTAAAGGACTACATTCCGACACTGATAACTCCTCTGCAACAGCCGACTTCTTCCAGGAGCAGCGCTCAATGGAGACAGCACCGATTCCCCCCAACACCCCTCCAACCACTGATTCCTTCAATATCGCCCCCAGGGCACCCATAGCTTTCTCCTTAAAAACCCAGCTCTCCAGTTCCGCCCTGCCCAAGCAATATTCCGCACCCTACATCGATACTATATGAAGATAGAAGAGATAGCAGACATCAGACCTACCTCCAACGGATATATCATAAAGGTCAATGGTAAGGAGGCCGCCTCTAAACTAGTCAATACCATAGGAGCTGCGGAACTAGGCTCATCCTCCCCTTTTCAGCACCTTTCCCAACCCCGCATCAAGACTCCTCCCCCACCCCCAGACACAGTCTCTTTAGTTGCGTGATCAGGGAGGCCGACCCGGAACTCACCGACGATATAATCCTCTACGAACTTAATGCAGAGAACGTCCCAGCACGGAAAGTCTTCCGAATTAGGAATGAGTTTGGACCGACCTTCCTGGCTTGCGTCCTCCTCCCTACCACGGCTGACATGGATAGATTGTTAACTACAGGATTCTCCATTTTTAAACATTACCTAGTGGAACCATCCAAGCCCCCTCCCCCCCCCCTCCACCTCTGCCACTATGCGGCGAACGCAGTCTTACATACAATCATCAGAGCACTGCTCAATGCCGAGACCAATAACCGGTCTGTGGGCACTGCACCCAACCTAACCCCACCATCCAATATCAAAACACCCAGACTCCACCTGTCTGTAAAACCTGTGGTCAACCTCATCCCACATACTCACGGCTATGTAAAGCTCACCCTCCCCCTCCTGAAAACCATCCCGAACTTGTTGTTCTGATCAGAACCATCCATCCCTCTCACTCCTCAACCCAACCCCCAGTTTGTTCCCCCATCAATAGAAGATATTTTCCGATTCTTTACCTTATCTCTCCTCAACATCTTTCCTTATCACTGCCCCCTGATCCTCACACATCTTAAAGCTGCCGCCAACCACGCCTTAAACCTCCATTTTCAAACACCACCCCTGACGTCCTTATCGCTCATAATGCGTTTATAAACTCTTACAAGTTTATTTTCTCTCCAGCATGAAGAGTGACGACCTCCCTATCCTACTCCAAATTCCAACCCATGGCCCCTACACCAGCCTCACTCCCCCCCCCCCGCCCCCCGCGCATCATCACTAATTTTTCCAAAGCCAACTGGCCAGGCTACCGTACCCACGTTAGCCAATCCCTCACCCAACCCCCACCTCCTCCCTACGACACCCAGTCCGTAGAAACCATAGCACATTTCATCCATACTACAATAACTTCAGCCTCCGATGCCTCTATTCCCACCTCCCTTTACACAACCCATAAACCGCGCCTCCAACCCAAATTCCGCCATCTCCAGAAACTATCCCAATACTACCTCTTCGAATTCTCCAGAACCCGTGATCGTTACTTTCTCTGTCTCCATCGCCAAACCAGCCGTACAATTACCAACTATCTCCATGCCCACCACCATCAATCTTGGTCTGTCACCTACACTTCTCTAAACGCTCAACGTGCCTCACCTTCCAAATTCTGGCATAAGCTCTCTTCCCTTCTCGGCCAACACCGCACCCCGTTTTACCCCATCCTGCATAATGGACGATCTCCAAGTAACACCGAGGTAAAACTGGAGATCATCTCCTCTTACTTTCACCAACGCGCTTTACCCCCACCATCCATCATTCCGTAACTGACCCCACCTTTTATCAAAACCTTCTCTCCTCTTCCTACCTACAACCATACTCAACCCACTCACTCACACCCCACATCTTAAACACCCCGATAACAGTCACAGACATCACAGACGCCCTATCCCGAACACGAGACTCCACTCCAGGCCCCGATCGCATCCACTACCGACTCATCCGCCAATCCCCACCTACACTCCTTATACTACTGGCCACCTTATGTACGTTCATCCCCGTTGGAAACGGTCCACCATGCTCCACTTCCCTAAACCTGGAAAAGATCTGTCAGACCCAGACTCATACCGCCCTGTTTGCCTTATAACCATCCTCGCCAAAGTCCTGAACAATATCCTAATTCACCGTATTCACCCCTACCTGCAGTCCCACCACCTTCTACCACCCTCCCAATGTGGTTTTCGTCCCGAACTTTCTACCCCACACCAGCTCCTCCGCCTCACCCAGTTTATCGCCGATAATTTCAACTTAGCCCGCCCGGGACTTCTCATTACCTTTGATTTTAATAAAGCTTTCTATTCCGTTTGACACCCCCGCCCTAATTTATAAGTTTCATCTCTTCACTCTTCCTCACTCCTTCATCCTATTCTTTGCCTCTTACCTACACAACAGAACCACCTGTATATCCATCCAACGCCTCTTTGTAGCCGATATCCCCCAACCACCTTCCCCCGTTCAGCTCCTCCAATTCGCTGACGATCCAGCAGTCCTTGCCCCGCCGATCAATTCAAGCCATGAACCGAATCTTTCAACCCTACTTGAAATCCTTTACTTCCTGGTGTAACCGTTGACATCTGCGCATAAACCCCTCCAAAACCCAATCCATCTTACTCCGACCTCGTCGTGGCCCCCTATCCGCCACCCGAAATCCCGCACATCTCCGCCTAAAAATCTAAAAGACCCCCCTTCGTCCTCAACCAACTTTGAAATACCTAGGCATCACCTTCGATCAACACCTGTCCTTTCGTCCTCACTTCCATACTAGCAAATCCAAAGCCGCCCGCAGGTCACAGCTGATTCGCCGACTGGCGGGCACCAGCTGGGGTCTCAACAGAAAACTCCTCCTCTTTACCTATAAAACTTTTATCAGACCCCCCGTCACCTATGGTCATCCAGTCTGGGCAGCCGTCGCTCATTCCCGTCCCATCCTCTACCAACCTCTTCTATCCATGGAACGTCGCCTGGTATGCATTGCTCTCCGTCTCCCACCTCTGTATCATACCAAAAGAACTCTATAACATATTCCCCTTTCCCAGACTAGACACCCACGTCTCACCCCTGTTCCAAAGATTCCTCGATAAAGCCCTGACCCCTAACAACCCCGTCACGTCCCCACTCTGGTCACTACCCTTTAAGACTCCTCAACATACCCTATCCCCTCTCCACTTTTACCACATCCTCATCCAACCCATAGACCCCCCCCCCTTAGAGAAGACTGTGTTTGGGTACCCTACGCACTCTCTCCACATCAATAGCTGCCTAGTCCATCTCATAGGCCTCTCTTACTCTTTGATAATACGATCCCACTTCGACCACCTCACCATTGACCACGAAATAGCACTATCCTTTCCATATTGTATGATATATCACTGGTCTAGATCAATTTCATTTTTATTTTATTTTTTCACATTACGGACTTCATTCCTTTAGTAACCAATTAGTCTAATTTCATATTTGTACGTGGCAGTAAGCTTACTAGACCTATTTATTTAAAACCTATAATTCTTCATCCTGAAGAAACTTGTTAAGTGTCTTAGTTTAAGCAGTTAACTGAATAAGAAGAAATAAGCCTGTATTTTTGTACTGTTATAGTTTGTGTATATTGACGCAAGTGTGATAAACTGATAAAACTTGAAAACAATATTCTTTCACCCATGGGTAAATAATGCAAGTATCGTGCTCGAATTATTATTATTATTATTATTATTATTATTATTATTATTATTATTATTATTATTATTATTATTATTATTATTATTATTATTATTTTACGATTATTATTATTATTATTATTAGTATTACGTAGTCGGATGATCGCATTGTTTGTGAGGTTATGTCATTAAACATGTACTGTATATAGACATTTAGATCTATATGAGTTCAGTTAATTAATAACCTGTATATAATTTATTATTGCCTGTATATATGATGTGTAATCCACTACAGTACTTTGAAACACGCTGTAATATCTAGAATGGCACTAGGTAGACGAGAACTATGGAGAATATTCTGTACATTATATCTATGTATTAAGCACTCTAGAATTTATGAGAAGATATTTTGTAACATATCTTTCTAGAAGCCTGGCCAGGCACCTATATAAGGTGGTCTTGATGATGGAGAGAGTTACTGTTTATTTGTAGTTATGGTTTAACAGGAGTTATACTTGTGACCACGTGTTGTGGATGACATGATTGTAAGCAGTCAAATGTTTTAAGGTTGCGATCTCCATGTGGCATGTGCTTAGTGATAGGAGTAAGGTTATGTGTGTTTAATTTGTAAATAATTGTGAATAAATCCGTGTACCAACTGACAGCATTTTGTGTGCGTCTTTGAGGATACTTCAATATATAAAACCAAACAAAATCTTCAACATGGCTAAAACACCAAACTAATTTAGTAATTCAAAAATAAAAATAAACACAAAAAATAAAAAAAAGCGAATACAGGGAACACAGAGAGAAAAAATAGCCAAGACGCCCACAATCATATCTCCCATTCTCATCACCTCTATTTACCCTCTCCCACATATAGCACGTTACCTTTAACCCTCCACAACTCTCTTGGCCCGAGAGTAGATATTCCCTATTAGGTGGCCCGACTCCCACTCAGGGGTGAAATGAATGCTTAGTTAGATAGATAGAATAATTCTTATGTAACACACGTACCTTGTTGTCACGTGTAACAGTTTTCAATTACTAAAATCTATTAGATAGTTTTCCTAGATTCCTCTATAATTCATTTAGCAACTTCATGGCCTTCTATTCTCCCAAGCTATCATTTGTACAGCTTTCTCAGTCATACATTTTTTACCCTGAACCCTTAATTTGATGAAATTCTTCCCTTTCTTCTTCACACAGGAAAAATTTCATCGCTTCTCGGTCCTTTATCGAAATCCTTTATATTTAAAGCCACATTAACCACCCTTCACCACTATATGACAACTATAGTTTCCCTTGTAGAGCTTTGAAAATTCACACCCTTTTGTAATCAGGTGCTATCGACCTTTAGCACTTTAAAATTTGCTGTGTGAAGAAAAAGTGGAAGAATTTTACCTTATTAAGGGTTTAGGATTAAAATGTTCAATTCCTGTCCTTATAACAATCAATTTGGTTCTACCTTCATATGAATCCTTCAACCACAACCTCCTCATACCAATACTGTCCAGATTATCCTTACACTGTAGTTCTCTAAACCTAATTCTAATTGATATTGATTCGACAACCCAAAAATTTGTTCTCCTTATATTTATTGCCTTAACTAACTTGTATAGTTAAGTTTATGACAGGGTAACTTTTCTCCAATTAGTCTGAAATTTGATCATTATTCCTTGAAATCTATTTTCAAACCTGACAGTCTTCTTCATGCTCCAAATGTCTACAACGCAGTGAAAGAATTTCTAAATGAACTTTCCAAAAGTTCGTCATATAATGCAGAAAAATAAATAAAGTAAAAAAATGTATGCCTTAAAGTTACATAACAGATACGTAAGTCCACTTCTTATCATCCGTGATTATACCATCTGTGAAAATCATCCTTATTAACTGATGACCTCGATATTAAGTCCAGTCATTTATAACAATGCCCCCTCAAAATCTCCACATGTGGCTTTAGATTTTCTTCTCACTATCCGGAAGGCAGTTGCAGAAATCTGAGCCGCCCCGGTATAGGGTAAAGGTAGGCAATACCGTGATAAATTTTAATAAATCATAATTTATTCTGGAAAGAAAGTCAACAATAATGCAAAATTAACAAAAAAGATTCCATGGATGTATACACGTATATAACCATAATGAAAACAGAACAAGAATAACATCAATGGCCAAAAAAATAAAAAATACAATCACTTACACCTATAGACCAATACCGTGATAGATTTAAACTTCATATATACGTACATACAACTCAATAAGAAAAAGAAAACATTTTATAACATTAACATATGGAAAATAGTACGAAAAATAGTTTAATAACATGCAGGACTTATTTATAGATGTTTAATTATCATCATCGGACGTCACAACATTAACACATTTTCTGCACATGAATTGCGGAGATTCACCCACTTCAGCACAATTTTCGTGAAACCAGTCTGAACAAAACCCACACTGAATCCATTCTGCCTTTCCTTTTTTCCTCATTAAAGGGGGACACTTTCGTAGAAATTTCTACCTACTGAAATGCTAGTCGCTTTATGGTGGTGACATTCAATCCGAAACTCAACTTCTGCATTTTTATGACATGTTTGACCAGCTTTATTTCAACGTCTTTCGATAGAACAAAAGCCCTTCCGAGTTTTGGTACCTCCTGAGGTTCTTCGTCATTATGACAACTCACGTGGTCTTTTAGGGTGCTCCATGGTACGACAAACTCTTTAGAAGCCTTATATAATGTCCATATCTCACTAACAACCTTTCTAACAGCACTTAAAAGCTGATTACAAATATACCTGCCACGTCGCAATTTTTGAACTCCCGCTCTCCCAGGCCCACCAACTCGAGATCTGTAAGAAAGAAGGCCGAATTCGTAAGCTTCCGAAGCTCCCTCCATTGCTCGTAACTAACATCAAAGCACACAGGCAAATCGAGCCTTCTTTATAATGCGTTTATCGTTTGCCAACCATGTACACAGAATATACAACACAATTTACACTAACTTCAACACATTTAACATAGTACTTACCTAGTTTATTTCACCAACTCACAGTTTGACTTCCTCTGTCATTGTGTCTCTGGTTTCTTGGTCGGCGCCATTACGCTCACTGCAGGGCCACAGAACAAGGAAACTATTCTCCTTAAAAACAAACGTCTGCTCCGCTTAGTATTACCGTGATAGAAGTTCAAATAAAGTATCATGATAATACCACATATCACGGCAATACTCTGCTAACTCGTGGCACAGTCTGTTTGACGCTCGCCAAGCTGATGCTGCTGTGATACTGTTACTGTATAATCGCTCACATACCTTGTTTATAATGTACTGTACATATGGCGTTCAGGAACAGGGCTCTTCTCTCTTGACTTGATAGATATTTGTTAACTTTTCATGCCTTCGAGTTACGCATAGTTGCTTTCCATATGGTAGACATGAGTTCGATTTTTGTCTTCGCCACGAATTTTAAGACTGTAACAAGGAGGTCTCTGATTCGGGTAACATAATTGAACAGAGAAGTAGGTTAACCGGTCTCAACCATCCATTCCTCCCCCTCTTCAACTCCAAGTGAATACCACAATACGGTACTGTAAATGCAATTGTAGGGTAATAACTGTCCCTACTCAGTTTCAGTATTAATTTTTGAGGCATTTAACAGTTTCAAGTCAACTTAAGACCATATCAGTGGTTTTTAGTTTTCGTGGGGTTGGTTGGTTGGTTGGTTGGTTGTTCCACCATCATATGGCTAAATATGTGCATTGGCTAAACTTCTACCCAACCACGAATAGGTTTTGAAATCATAATGATTTAAGGAAGATATTAATTAATAAATTAAATCCTTTTACCCTCCAGGGTTGGTTTCCCCAGGACTCTGCGAGGATCCCACCTCCACCGCTCCAAGGGCAGTGTCCTGGAACGCGGGACTTTTGGTCAGGTATACAACTGTAGAGGAGGACCAGTACCTTGCCCAGGCGGCCTCAGCTGCTATGCTCAACAGGGGTCTTGTCGGGGATGGGAAGATTGGAAGGGATAGGCAAGGAAGCGACCGTGGCCTTAAGTTAGGTACCATCCCGGCATTTGCCTGGAGAAGAAATGGGAAACCACGCAAAATCACTTCCAGGAGGCTGAGGAATCTCCTTTACTCAGTTAATCTCCCGAGGCTGAGCGGACCCCGGGAGGGCTGGTATATGGTTAAAATGGTACATGCAGCTCTCCTCCACTGGGGGTGCACCTTAGAAGAGCTGCTGCACGTCGGGACGAGGACTCGTGTTCACTTTTATTTGTAAAACGACCGTTTATTTTAAACAGTGTTTGTCCGGTGGTATGTACTGTATTTTCGTTTCTTACTCACGAAACAATAGAGTAAATTAAGGTTTTCTTATGTGGGGTTTTTAGATTTCAAAAATCTCATATGTATTGCGTGGCATTCGAACCGCCATCTCCCTTGGTGCCAGCGATGATGTGGTTCGTCTATCACGCTTCACAACACCTCATTATACATACCGAATTATTGGAATCACATTTTTAGTATTTATCCCATTATTGACTCACATTCTTGAACATCATAAATGCATTGTTGAGGCATGCATTGTAAATGACGAAGTATTCTTGGCGAAAGTTTGATGTTTCCTGTTTTAAAATCTCTCCCCATTTAACCGTGCAATGGAAACATGGGGCATTCAGTACCCGAGAGAAATCACTTGTTGGTAATATCTATGGCGTGGCGTTTCTTCGGAGGGAGTCAGCATTCAAATATAACCATATTCTCTTGTACAGAGCTTTGCTTCTGTGTTCTTTGGTAGCTTCGTGGCATGCAGTATCCTCGTTTCACTCTACGTTTGTTTGTTGTTATTGCAAGTATTTTATTATTTGTAGAACTTCCATTGTTTCTCTCGCAAGGATCATCTGGATTAGTTTTCTATTACTCCTTCCATAGAAATTAGAGGTTAACAGTGTGGCTGGAAAAGACTATGCGAAAGATTGTAGGCGAATATTGTGCAAAGAGAAGAAAGACAAATAGTACAGGAACTTGTTCTTCTGATTCTAATTCACAGTCGTATTTCTTCTTCTTCTTCTTTTCTGCTTTATCTGTTTACCCTCCCGGGCCGGTTTTCCCCTCGGACTCAGCGAGGGATCCTACCTCTACCGCCTCAAGGGCAGTGTCCTGGAGCTTCAGACTCTGGGTCGGGGATACAACTGGGGAGGATGACAAGTACCTCACCCAGGCGGCCTCACCTGCTGTGCTGAACAGGGGCCTTGCGGGAGATGGGAAGATTGGAAGGGATAGACAAGGAAAAGGTAAGGAAGCGGCCGTGGCTTTAAGTTAGGCACCATCCCGGCATTTGCGTGGAGGAGAATTTGGAAACCACGGAAAACCACTTTCAGGATGGCTGAGGTGGCAATCGAACCCACCTCTACTCAGTTGACTTCTCGAGGATGAGTGGACCCCGCTCCAGCCCTCCTACCACTTTTCAAATTTCGTGGCAGAGCCGGGAATCGAACCCGGGTGTCCGGGGGTGGCAGTTAATCATCACACTAACCACTACACCACAGAGGCGGACTTATTTATTTCAATGAATGGTATTATTAATTACTGTACCTCTAGCTCACATAGACGTGTTTCTGTACAGTGTTCTTAAAAAGAAAGTAACATTAGTTATATCACCCTCACACAAAATATGTGCACTATTTAAAAAGAAGGCATAAACAATATATTTTGTGCAATCACGTGTTCCGAACACGATTTTTATAAAATTCGATTACCGTACATAATTTAGACCAATTTTGTTGTATAAAGGAAGGAAATATGTGAATACACGTCTTTATCACGGTGAGTTTTATAAATACACGGCTAGAAAACAGTTATTCAAAGACACGCCCCTTACCGCCATTACACAACTGAAGGCAAAACAGTTCTCCGCAAGCTGTCGCAGCCGTCCTGTCCACACCGCTTCGTATGTACAGTACGCGCACCTTTTAGTGATAGATGGACACCCTAGTGCTGAATCGGCAGACCTCGGTTATCTCCGAGATTCGTATTGGCAACCTTATGCAACGCTGTCTGACATCTGGCTACACTTTACGTACTAGTACTGCTGTTGTATACACAGCAAAGCCAAACTATAGAATTCATGCTAAGAACAAGATTCGCATCGAGAAATGTCATATCATGTTAAATAATGTATGTGTGACACAGTTGTTGGCGTAAGATAATAAATGTTTAGAAAATTCATATTGATCGATCGTATTATCGATTCAATTCAGATTTCATTTACACTCAGTTGACAGTATAACCGGAACCGGGAGAGCGCCCTCCTTACTCCTCACCCCCGTACAAATTAATCTCGCTAAAAGGTGCGCGGACTATACAAATGTGGCCAACGAGTGCTTTATTCTGATTGGCTCCACCATCTTTTAGCCAAATGTCCCGTCAGCTGATTTAAACGTATATATGTCCGGCTCCATGGCTAAATGGTTAGCGTGCTGACCTTCGGTCGCAGGGGTCCCGGGTCGGGAATTTTAACCACCATTGGTTAATTTCGCTGGCATGGGGGCTGGGTGTGTGTGTGTCGTCTTCATCATCATTTCATCCTCATCACGACGTGCAGGTCGCCTATGGGCGCCAAATCAAAACATTCAAAAGACCTGCACCTGGCGAGCCGAACTTGTCCTCGGACACTCCCGGCACTAAAAGTCATACGCCATTTCATTTCATTTCGTTTCAATGTATGTATTCTGCACAGTGTAAGATCACTCTTTATGCAATTTCAGTGAAGTGTAGGCTACCTGTTTTAACGTTGATAGTACCGAAAATATGTTTTCATTGAACACGGGGAGATTATTTAGTATAATTAGTTTTGAAATGTGTGAATTTACGTATTTCTGAGGTCTGAATTTTGAAGAAAATTACGCCAGGCTGCTGTACTTATGGATGCAGAAGCAGATCCGGAAAGGGTTTTTAAACGAAATTTGACAATTGCTTGTTTTCAGCTCCGAAAGTAGCACATTATAAGATCTTCCTAGCAACGAGTAGGGTTGAATCATGCATTATAATGGTAACAATAACAACAAAATGAGAACCGAGCTCGATAGCTGCAGTCGCTTACGTACGACCAGTATCCAGTAATCAGGAGATAGTGGGTTCGAACCCCACTCTGGGCAGCCCTGAAGATGGTTTTCTGTGGTTTTCCATTTTCACACCAGGAAAATGTTGGGGCTGTACCTTAATTAAAGCCATGGCCGATTCCTTCCCACTCCTAGCTCTTTCCTGTCCCATCGTCGCCCATAAACCTATATGTGCGACGTAAAGCAACTTGCAAAGAAAAAAAAAATAAGGAGGCAAAGGCAGTAAACGTCAGATTTCTGCCTTAATAGGCTATTCGCCGTATCGAAAGCCTGTACATAACGAAAGTTGTTTAGCATATAATTTCCGATCACCATGTAAGAAGAAAATAACGGAGATTTTCACGATTATATTTTTCACCAATTTCCAAATACCCCCGAAAGTATCTGTACACAACAAAAGTTACAGAAAAGGTCATTTCCGATCATTTTTGTCTCATTCATGTTCCCCGTATGAGCTAACATGATGGATATATAGGGCCTACTCGAATTCAAGATTTTATGGCTATTCATCTCTTAAAGGACCAAGTTATAAGCGCCGCCTAGCATTAAGGTAAGTTTTCCCATACATTATAATGATAACAATAATAGTCCGACTCCTTGGCTGAATGGTCAGCGTACTGTTTTTCGGTTCGGAGGGTCCCGGGTTGGAGTCCCGGCAGGGTCGGGGAATTTAATAGCTTCTGATTAATTTTTATAGCTCGGGGACTTCATATATTCAGACAACATACCATACTACAAACCACCACAAAAACATGTAATAATGATTATATACCTCCATATAGGGTTGGCGTCAGGAAGGGCATTCGGCTGTAAAACAGGGGCAAATCCACATATGTCATGCAGTTCGCACCCGCAACCCCACAGATGTGGGAAGAGCGCTAGAACAAGAAGTAATGATAACAATAATAACAAAGTATTAGCAAAATGCTAGTAGCAAATATAATGTTTAAAATACAATGGATATCTACCAGTACTAACCGAACCGGCGCACATTACGAAGATCTAACCGCGGGTGGTCGGTAACCGAGTACTGAATGCAAGTATTCCGGGGCCAGGATAACTGCTTATATTCACCGAACAACAAGTAGTATTTTCTCAAACTAGACTGTATAGTGATACCAATTGCTCATTTGCGGGGATCAAACCGTAGCCGTCATGAACAGAGCACTACACATGACCACCCTCGGATCACGGCAATTGCTCCCCAGGGGCTCTGAACTTTGGAGCGTTGGTTGGCAACCACGGGGCCCTTTCCTGGCATTGCTTCCATTTACTTGTGCCAGGCTCCTCACTTTCATCTATACTAACCGACCTCCCTTGGTCAACTCTTGTTCTTTTCCAACCCCGATGATATTACGTATTGAGGCCTAGGGAGTCTTTCATTTTCACGCCCTTCATGGCCCTTGCCTTCCTTTGGCCGATACCTTCAGTTTTCGAAGTGTCGGATCCCTTCGTTTTTTCTCTCTGATTAGTGTTATAAAGAGGATGGTTGCCTAGTTGTACTTCCTCTTTAAACAATAATCACCACCACCACCACCATCCCGGCAATTGCTTGTTTTCACCACTAAAGAGTAGCAAGTTTTCGTTATTAGTTATATTAGTACAATAAGTAGAATGGTACAGTAGCCTATATGATGTTAACTTATTCTCTTGTTTTCCTGTCTATTTTGTGTTCTTCCAGTACACGGAAATATTTCGGTCTGTCTATCGAGTCATATGCCTTTTTGGAAGTCCACGAAAGTAATTACCGGTTGTAGGATGGTCTTGAGGTTAAGAATCTGTTCTGCGCACGACCTGCCTTTCCTGAACCTTGCCTGATATTCTCCAATCAAATGATCAGCTTGCACCTGCAGTCTCTTGAGTAGGAGTTTTGAAAGAATTTTGTAGGTGACTGCTAGGCTCTGTAGTTATTTATGTCAGTTTTATCCTCTTTTTTTACATAATGGGTACCGGGTTCGAACCCACTATCTCCCGGATGCAAGCTCACAGCTGCGCGCCCCTAACCCCACGGCCAACTCACCCGGTACGAATTAAGGCCACGCCCGCTTCTTTACCACTCCTAGCCTTTTCCTATTCCATCGTCGTCATAAGACCTCTCTGTGGCGGTGCGACGAAAGGCAAATTCTAAAAGAAAAAGAAATACGTAATGGGTGAATTATTGTACATTTCTGTCTTCAGAAATTGTTTTACTTGTCCAGATATCTGGAATAAATTTTATCGATGTTCTGAGCGAGATTTCTGTCACCTAGTTTCCACATTTCGGCAATTATACCATCTTCCCTTGGAGCTTCTTTGTATTTTAACTCGTGTATTATTTCTTCAAATTCTTATATCGTTGGAAGTTCTGAATCTGAATTTGGTTCTGATGTTTCAAAAGTGAGTTGGTCAGTAGGAGGTTCGCAATTTATGTCTCTGAAATGATCTTCCCCAAGTTCACAGTTTCCTTAATTATTTGTTTTTCAAGTCCCATCCGGTCGTTTTAAACAGAGTTCGTAGTATTGTTTCTCTTGAACTCTTGCTCGATTCCTACCAATCTGATTTGACCATGGTGACGGTCTTGGAATCTTTGATGTCTTCTTCTGGGTGTTAATGAAAACATGCCATTTCTCTGAGATTTTTCGCGAATGCCACTTGTCATGTTTTTATGCAGAGTTCTAACGCCTTATCACAGGTATCGTTCCACCACTTATGCATACGTTTCCTCGGTGGCATGTTAATGCACTTGGATGCTTTTACAAGTTTGTCTTTAAGTTCTGACCTGCTAGTCGAATTTCGCTCGGAGATATTGGCCAAGAAAGAGCTTGAGTTTTGCTTTATAATCTCTGGGTCGATTCGCGGGTTTCGCCATTTTTCTTCCTATGTTTTCATTCCCTAGATCGTTACGCGATCTCTCGGGCCGAGTGATGTACGAAATTAGAAGATGTGTGAGATGAAGGAGAGGAACAATAGGATGTGCAGAAGAAAGGAGGAGCAATGAGCAAATGGGGTCTCTTGGCTAGTGAGATTGTTAGGAGTTGGAGATTTAGACAGGAGTGTTATGGGTAAGGTGAAGAGCAAGGATGCGAAATGTAGAAGCGTAATGAACAATAGAAGTTAGGAGGAGTTGGAGAAGATCGGGTGTTGGCGGTGGAGGGAAGAAAATTGATTGGGGAGGATGAAAACTGACGTGATGGCTAGGTTGGAATGGAGGTGGATCCGGCTGGGGGCAGCGACGGGTTGTGTTGGTGGGATGTCGGTTCATGGGTTGGGGAGAGGAGCGAGAAAATTCAACTTTATAACGACGGCCATAGAAGCGAGCTCCGTGGGCGATGAGATGTTGAACGTCCTCTGGATGCGAAAGATGAAGGCGCACGAGGCAAGTTAGTCCATGGGCGTTGTATATGCGGAACGCTCTGCGGACGGGGTAGCCCTCCAAGCGGAGTCCTCGGACAACTTCTTCTTCAGGAACTGCGGGGTCGACTTCATGGACGACGCAGCTGAACATATGAGTCGGTGGTGGCGATGACGATGGTGGTCGTGTCTGGAGATGTGTCGTGTCCAGGGCTGATGAGGTGGTGTCTTCCGACTGCTGTAGGGTTTCGAATTGATGCTGAGGTGGTTGTTGTGTGGGCTGGATGGGGAGTGTTGAAGTCATAATAGGGGAAATATGGGTCATTACTGTAGTAGTGATAGGAACTGAAGGAAGGGGGTAGGCAGATGTTGTGGGAATGGTGGTGGTGGTGGTGGTGGCGGTGGTGGCGGTGGTGGCGGGGGAAGTGTAGAAGGAGGTTGATGTCGATGGTGGCGCTGTCCACGCGGGTGGTGCAGGTGGGACTGAATTGGCGGCAGATGGCGGAGGTGGTGTATATCGACGACTGGGTTCCACTGGATGGAGCTGGCGGAAGATATGGACAGCGGTGCGAATGAGTTCCAGGACGTCGTCTTCGGAGGCGAATTAGAGGCGGACGAATTACGTTGGTGCGGAGTCTTTTGTAATCCTGGCGACTTGGTGAACTGGAACGCCATCTAGGTGGAGTTCATTGAGGATGGCTTGAGCGGAGATGGAGGTGTCAACATCGCGAACTACGCAGGTGTGCATGATGTGGGGAGGACGACTACCAACGAGGTGTCAGCCAGTTTGTTTTCTTAGAGTCGGCGAGGTAGCTGAAGTATAGCTGGTAAGCCACCCGGCCGAGAAAAAATGAGGATTGAGGAGTAGCCGCTACTAACTGAGCTGTTCCACCCGGAGATTACGTTGAAATGTTTCGCCATGTTCTACATTTGGGTCTGTTAGGTTGAAACCACTTTGATTAGAGGTAGGTGGTGATCAGAGTCAATGATACCGTTCTTGAATTTTACATTCATGATCTCCTTTTGGTTTCTCTTTGTAATAGCCGCATGGTCTATCTGAAACCCCAGGTTGTGTCCCTCTGCGGGTGTGCTAGAAAATGAGTTGACATTCGTTTCACATCAATGGTTTCACATGTTTCCCTATTTTCCCATCCCATCGCCACCATGAGACTGCATCGGTGTGACGTAAAACAATGTAAAGAAAAGTTTCACTGAGGTTGATTAATCTCTCTCCATATTTATTGGTTATTCCATGGGCAGGGTAGAGTCCTACTGTGGATATGTACTTCTTTTCTTTGCCTATTTTTGCATTGAAATCTCCCACCAAAATAATAATAATAATAATAATAATAATAATAACAATAATAATAATAATAATAATAATAATAATAATAATCAATACACTTCAGTAGTATAATGGGACAGTTCGGGCGCCTCCGCCCGCGGGAAATTTGAATTCTGGCGGGAAATTTGAATTTTGGCGGGAGATTTGAATTTTGGCGGAAGATTTGAATTTGTAAACAAAGCCACGTGCTTTTTGACAGCTGTCATCGACAACAACGCATCGCTAACCTCACTGCTGGATCTTGACGGGCCTAAACCTCACCAGTGCCAACTTAACCTAACTAGCATGAGGTAAACAAAGCCACGTGCTTTTTGACAGCTGTCATCGACAACAACGCATCGCTAACCTCACTGCTGCCATCTTGACGGGCCTAAACCTCACTAGTGCCAACTTAACCTAACTAGCATGAGGTAAACAAAGCCACGTGTTTTTTGACAGCCACGTGCTTTTTGACAGACAACAACGCATCGCTAACCTCAGTACTGCCATCTTGACGGACCTAAACCTCAGTAGTGCCAACTTAACCTCACTAGCATGAGGTAAACAAAGCCACGTGTTTTTTGACAGCCACGTGCTTTTTGACAGACAACAACGCATCGCTAACCTCAGTACTGCCATCTTGACGGGCCTAAACCTCAGTAGTGCCAACTTAACCTAACTAATGTGAGGTAAACAAAGCCACGTGTTTACGTGCTTTTTGACAGCTGTCATCCGCTATCTTTAAACTACAGAGCGCTGTGCTGCCCTCTTTCGTCACCTGTCATCGGCAGTGCTGCCATCTTGGCGGGCCTAAACCTTAGTGCTACCAACTTAACCTCACTAGCTCGAGATAAACAAATCCACGTGCTTTTTGACAGCTGTCATCCGCTATCTTTAAACTACAGAGCGCTGTGCTGCCCTCTTTCGTCACCTGTCATCGGCAGTGCTGCCATCTTGGCGGGCCTAAACCTTAGTGCTACCAACTTAACCTCACTAGCTCGAGATAAACAAATCCACGTGCTTTTTGACAGCTGTCATCCGCCATCTTTAATCTATAGAGCACAGTGCTGCCCTCTTTAGCTACTTACCTTTGAAATGTGGTGGCGGATAATTTGAAAAATGCTTTTTGACAGCAGCCATCTTGCATCGCAAACCTCAGTGCTGCCCTCTTTAGCTAGATACCTGTGGTGGCAGACAATTCCACGTGACAGCAGCCATCTTTAATCAAGAGAGCACCGTGCTGCCCTCTATGTGGTGGCGGCAAATTGAAAAATTCCACGTGCTCTTGTTTGGAAACAAACTCACGTGCTTTTTTTCTGACAGCTACCATCCGCCATCTTTAATCTATAGAGCACAGTGCTGCCCTCTATGTGGTGGTGGCAAATTCCACGTGCTCTTGTTTGGAAACAAAGCTTTTAATCCAGAGAGAACAGTGCTGCCCCGGTGGCGGCAAATTCCACGTGCTTTACAAAGCTATGTGCTTTTTTGACAAAAAAAATTCTGCTCTCGAGATACTTACCGAACTAGACGATACTATACTTACGAAACTGCTCATCACCTTCTTTCTTCTATAAGTAATAAACAAAAACTCTATCTTGCAAATAAGGAGCGGGAGGAAGGTAATACCTAACCTAAAATAAAAGAATATGCCAATTCTACATTATTTATTTACATCTTGTATGTACAAGTTTTATCTTGAATCGTTTTACCCTAGTGATGTTTGCGTACTTCTCGATGCAATTCTTGAATGTACAAGTTTAAACTTGCTGTACTACGCTCTCAGCGTACCTCTTTGTGATGTAAGACAGCGTAACGTAAGTACACACCTCTAGCATAATGTTTATGTAAAGTAGTACCTATCAATACTACTATGCCCCCAGGCTAGCGTGTTGGTAGAATTTGGAATGACAAACCGTTTACAATCATCGCTATTAAGGGCTATCTTACTAATTAAATGAGTGTACAACTGGTGCTTCTTGCTTCTAATGACAGACATTTGCTTATGCAAAACAGATGGATCACTTTTAATGCAATTGTTATAGTTTTCAAAACTTAGCTGATTCTGAACGACATTCTTTTTAACCCCCTTCAATCTCTTTATTTGTAATTCATTTAAGAGTTTTATGCAATATGACTTGGATTTAGTACCTACAAATGAATCGATAATATTCCCAGCACATTCATCTTTCATTTTACCTAGAACCTTTTTGTTCACTAGCGGTAGATGATATTGATTATCTGCAGGATAGTTACTTGTATCAAACCTACCCAAGTCCGGCTTTATATCATTGTAATAGTCATCAGTTTTGATTTGATAAATAAACGAATCGGTATCTGTGTAGAGCAATTGCGCATTATGCGCGTACTTCTTCATCATATAATCGTAATGGAATTCATACATGAGTGTTTTAGCCAATTCATGTACTGCAAAGCCGACGTAGGTAGGTTTGTCATACTTAATCTTAACACGATTCATCTGTATAATAACTAAATTCTCATGTATGATGGTGCAGCTGTGGAAATTTGGTTTACTTATTAAATAGTTAGCACCATACCTTTTCTTAATATTATCCCAGTTTGTAATCAATTTTACATCAACGCGTTTGTCAACATTTTCCATAGTCTTACCAAACACACTGTTATTCATGAGCTTGTAGAAATCTTTTTCAAACTCGTTAACCGCATTCGTTCTTAAATTATTGTTCAGATCGATATATGGCTTTAGCCACGGTGACTGATTAAATTCTAGTACGCGGTGAATTTTGGATAACTTCAAACCATGCTGCAAACACTGTTTTAAATTTCGGTAATGAATGATATACTTAGATTTATCGCACAAATTAGCAATGAGCATTTTCGTCGTTGATGCGATGTACGGGGGCTTCATATTTTCAGGGCAGAACGGTAGGTCATTATGAGAAGTGTGTAACTCTTTAGGATACTGTAAGTCAACTTCGAGGAAATAGCCTTTATCAGCTTCATCACCTAGGGCGCGTAGCTCTAAAGCATCAATTTCGCACTGCGTCAGCCAGCGGAAACCACTCACCGGTAGATGCTGACTCATCGCCCACCCATACTGATTATTAGCATCGAGGTAAACGATATACCGAGATTCCTGACTGGAATCGAAACTCGGCATGTACTTATTATTAGCCCTCGAATACCGCCCGCTGAACTGACTCAGACCGCCTCGAATTGATGATTTTATGAAGTGCATCATATCGATATCGGTCAGCAGTTCCAAATTCACATGCGTGTGTTTCAACATCGCATCCCAACTTAATCCAGGTGCAGTAAAATACTGACATGGGTCAAGGCTGTAGGTGTTCATGCAAACACAGCGAAAATTTTCAAAAACATCAGCTAACAAAAGTACATCTGTCTTTAAATATAATTCGGAGTATTCACCCAGCGTTTGAATGTGGAACTGCTCCCAGATATGTTGTGCATGTAAATAGTCATCATCACTAATATCTGCTGAATTCAGCGAGCTGTAAAAGGATTGTTTCGATGGTAAGGCACGTTCTTCGAGGCGGTCTAAGCAGTCGAGATATTCATAACAAAAAACACCCTTACGCCGAAGTAAATTAAACTGCGCTTCTTCGGGGAAAACGCGTCGAATTTCTGTAAATTGTTCAGGCTGTAAATGACTAGAAAGTTTATCGAGGCTACTCGCCATAAAGCGAAACGAGTCAAGGAATCTCAGTTTTATAGAATGCTCAGCATCTACTTTTACAGACTTTGCAAACGCAATGTACCGCTCTTTATTCTGAGGGATTATATCTACTTTTTCATCTGAAGCTCCAAATTGTGAAATGATGAAATGAGAGTCGTAACCAGATAAGTTATGAAAAATTACAGGGATAAATTTAGGAACTCTATACTTAAGATTACAGCTATAATGAGCGGCACATCTGAAGAAACCAGGTAAATGATCATGATCAAAAACTTTAGGGTCATTTTCGGAAAATTCCCCATCACAAATGCTACACTTTGTAGCACGTTCATGATCATTTAACTGAATTTCGGTGAGTGGCTTCATAGGAATATTACTATTCAGAATACGACCGAGACGAACTGCATCACTTTCAAGTCTTTCTAAAAATACTTTAGCAGCATCATGTCCTCGATACAGCTCTAACTTGTTAAGCGTACTATCGTAACTACACTTGATGTAATACGCGAAGCTATACGGGACATGCATGTGCGTAGTATTAGTGAAAGAGTTGTTAGGATTAGGTGAGCATATGTTGCATGGCGTGAGGATGGCTTCAAAGTCTGCATAAATCACGAACGGTACCCAGATCTGCTTGTGAAAATTTGTAAATTTTAAAACATTATTGCCTGTAGTAGGTATCTCTGTACGTACATGATTGCAGTCATTCTTGGAGTGCTTCGTTAACTGATCTTCAGTTTTAAAATACTGCAAGCATCCATCACATAGCCACTTTTTACACTTATGTTTTGACAACTGACTGCCAACAAGTCTACTCAGATTTTTAATCCAGCAAAAGTGGCTATTTTCGCTGTTTTCAATATAGAGTAAATTAACATGAGTACTCTTCTTATGACATGTATAATACAGAGGACCTACTACAGACTTTTTCTCTACACCATACACATTAATACTAATGTTATTTAGTTCCTCAAAGCGCTTAATATCCTTTATCTGCACAGGAAATTCTATACTATCGAAATTTAGCTGCGTTGAATAGTGTGGATACGATGATGTTCTATTCGCTACATTCGATTTAGCAGGATTTAAAGCTGACATCACCGCCCATGCAAAACATGCTTCGTCATTGTTTTGGATGTTTACAACAGCTTTTCTTTGCTGAATCCATGTCGGCAGTTCAATGTGCGAAGATCCACGCATAGGATTGTACTTATTGATGTTAACTTCTAGATACATTATTTCAACTAAAGCCCACCCTGATTCCTTTTCCTGAAATTCCTCGCTCTTAGTTGAAATAATGTTAGAGACATCCCTAAGTACATCACCAAAATTAGTCGACTCACTTATGACAAAATTCTTCGTATTAAATGATTTAATGTCCGTTATTTCGGATTCATCCGTGCTTTTAATGTACAAGGCGAAAAGTTCAAAATTAACTTTAAATAAACTATGATTGGACAAAGATTTAGCAAGAAGCTGTTGTACATCCGGTTGAACGCAATTTAAAAAGTTTGAAGTGCTCTGAAACTTTTGACTGGTGCGAATTCGGTAACTAGCAATCCTACTTTTAAATGCTGTATTAATTTCCTCGATGTTTGCGTTACTACCACTTCTACACGCATTATTTTTATGTGCATTACTCCGTAAGTGTCCCTGAAAATGCGAAGATGGTACATCGGTGTTACAGTGCTCGCAGTGAATAGTTTGAAGTTCATGATTTTTTCTAGGTTTTTTACTACTAGTACTTTCTACAGCTACATCAGTAGCTGCACGCTTTTTCCCTGCATTACTCCGTAAGTGTCCCTGAAAATGCGAAGATGGTACATCGGTGTTACAGTGCTCGCAGTGAATAGTTTGTTCATGATTTTTTCTAGGTTTTTTACTACTAGTACTTTCTACAGCTACATCAGTAGCTGCACGCTTTTTCCCTACTACTACCTGAGGGCAAGTAGATATTTGATGTACCTCTGCTACGTGAGCCTCGTATCGCACTACGTTAGCGAAATACACACTACAAACTTTACATAAAGCGGATGTTATGCTAGGGTGTTTTGATTTCATATGGCGCATGAAGTTATCACGCCTTGCAAACGTTACATTACATTCCTCGCAGCAGGGGAACATCTGAAAAGAGAACGAGATTAGGTGAAAGTTACGGAAGAAACCATGTTTCAACGTATAGAGGTTGGACATGGCTGTGAGTTAGGCCTATAGCATGAGGATTGAAGAGAACGACTAAAGTTACGATGTTCGGAAGAAACCAAGTTTCAGCCCGTTGAGGACAGACATAGCCATGTGTGCGTGTTTGAAATTATACCTCGTCTATAGTATGAGGATTGAAGAGAACAACTATTTATGATTAGCTTAAAGTTATGATGTTCGGAAGAAACCAAGTTTCAACCTGTTGAGGACAGACATAGCTATGTGCGCGTGTTTGAAATTATACCTCGTCTATAGCGCGAGGATTGAAGAGAACAACTATTTATGATTAGCTTAAAGTTATGATGTTCGGAAGAAACCAAGTTTCAACCTGTTGAGGACAGACATAGCTATGTGCGCGTGTTTGAAATTATACCTCGTCTATAGCGTGAGGATTAAAGAGAACAACTATTTATCAATAGCTTAAAGTTACGATGTTTTAGAAGAAACCAATTTTCAGCCTGTTGAGGGCAGACATAGCTATGTGCACACCTCGTCTATAGCGCGAGGATTGAAGAGAACAACTATTTATGATTAGCTTAAAGTTACGATGTTTTAGAAGAAACCAAGTTTCAACCTGTTGAGGGCAGACATAGCTATGTGCGCGTGTTTGAAATTATACCTCGTCTATAGCGTGAGGATTAAAGAGAACAACAATTTATCAATAGCTGAAAGTTACGATGTTTTAGAAGAAACCAATTTTCAGCCTGTTGAGGGCAGACATAGCTATGTGCACGTGTTTGAAATTATACCACATCTATAGTATGCGGGTTGAAGAGAACAACTATTTATCAATAGCTTAAAGTTACGATGTTCGGAAGAAACCAAGTTTCAGCCTGTTGAGAATAGACATAGATATGTACGCGTGTTTGAAATTATACCACGTCTATAGTATGCGGGTTGAAGAGAACAACTATTTATCAATACTCTAAAGTTACGATGTTTTAGAAGAAACCAATTTTCAGCCTGTTGAGGGCAGACATAGCTATGTGTGCGTGTTTGAAATTATACCACGTCTATAGTATGCGGGTTGAAGAGAACAACTATTTATCAATTGCTTAAAGTTACGATGTTTTAGAAGAACCCAAGTTTCAGTCTGTTGAGGGCAGACATAGCTATGTGCGCGTGTTTGAAATTATACCTCGTCTATAGCGTGAGGATTAAAGAGAACAACTATTTATCAATAGACTAAAGTTACGATGTTTTAGAAGAAACCAAGTTTCAGCCTGTTGAGGACAGACATAGCTATGTGTGCGTGTTTGAAATTATACCCCGTATATAGTATGAGGATTGAAGAGAACAACTATTTATCAATAGCTTAAAGTTACGATGTTTTAGAAGAAACCAAGTTTCAGCCTGTTGAGGGCAGACATAGCTATGTGCGCGTGTTTCAAATTATACCCCGTCTATAGTATGCGGGTTGAAGAGAACAACTATTTATGATTAGCTTAAAGTTACGATGTTTTAGAAGAAACCAAGTTTCAGCCCGTTGAGGGCAGACATAGCTATGTGTGCGTGTTTGAAATTATACCCCGTCTATAGTATGCGGGTTGAAGAGAACAACTATTTATCAATAGACTAAAGTTACGATGTTTTAGAAGAAACCAAGTTTCAGCCTGTTGAGGGCAGACATAGCTATGTACGCACCTCGTCTATAGCGTGAGGATTAAAGAGAACAACTATTTATCAATAGCTTAAAGTTACGATGTTTTAGAAGAAACCAAGTTTCAGCCTGTTGAGGGCAGACATACCTTAAAATCTTCGCGCTACAAACTGTTACTCGGATGAAATAAAATGCGTGCGTTCAAGCCTGAAACTCGAATGATAATATTCTGATCGTACCTAAAAAAGAAGAAACATATATGAATGTAGTGTAGGGTACATTATCTAACCTAGTTATCTTTACAACTCAAAGTTCGAAAACATACCTTTAAAAAAATGCACGTGCTGCAGGCTGTTACTGGGATGAATAAAATTGCGTACTTTCGAACGGTACCTAAAAAAAAAAAAGAACATATATGAATGTAGATGTCTAGCGTAGAAGTTGCTTTGCAAATAAAAAAGTAACTAACAGTTCTACCTTACCTTAAGATAAAGGCTGAAGAATAATATTCACAGCAGACGGGAGATGTGTGTGTACGTAATAAACGCATACAGAGAACTGTGAGCACTTCGCGCAGACTGCAGCGACTAAATATGCTGCTTGTTACCAAGCGGATGTGATAATCGCTGACAACTGCGGTGCAGTCGGAACGAAGTGTTTATGCAGCAAGAGGTCTCCCCCTGTAGTCCCGCAGGCTGACGTATTCGAACCTCCTGTTGATGCCGAGGTGCCGGAATTTAAGAGTTCGAGCCTTGGAAAGTTAGCGCGCGATCCTCGACTTCTCGAGGGTACATCCGCGGTATTCCTTACCTGTAGGTATTGAGCTAAAACTAGATCATGTAATGACGATCGCGCAGGCCCCTCGCCTAGCATTTACAGCTTCTAGTTCGAACCCGCTATCTTCCGAAGTAGCGAGAATGATTGAAGAGTGTTGAGGGTGATTCATTTGTCGGATGGAGGCGTTAAGCTATGTGCAGGCTTCTTCGGTAGGAGTAGGCTATGTCGGGACATCGATTTAAAATCCTAGTCAGGTAGGGCAACCGGTCGTAAAACTATAGTGTGAGGCGGGGTGTGCAAAAAAGCTAGCAATAAGTAAGGGCTGTTGATAGGGGGTGTTAAACCTTGTGCAGACTCCTTCGAAAATGATTTTTGAGTACAAGACGTTGATGGTGATTCATTTGTCGGATGGAGGTAATAAGCCTTGTGCTGGCTTCTTCAGTAGGAGTAGGCTATGTCGGAACATCGATTTAAAATCCTAGTCAGGAAGGGCAACCGGTCGTGTAAAACTACTAAGAGGCGGGGTGTGCAAAAAAAGCCAGCATTAAGTAAGGGCTGTTGATAGGGGCGTTAAACTTTGTGCAGGCTCCTTCGAAAATGATTTTTTGAGTACAAGACGTTGATGGTGATTCATTTGTCGGATGGAGGCAATAAGCCTTGTGCTGGCTTCTTCAGTAGGAGTAGGCTATGTCGGAACATCGATTTAAAATCCTAGTCAGGAAGGGCAACCGGTCGTATAAAACTATGGTGTGAGGCGGGGTGTGCAAAAAAGCTAGCAATAAGTAAGGGCTGTTGATGGGGACGTTAAACCTTGTGCAGACTCCTTCGAAAATGATTTTTTGAGTACAAGACGTTGAGGGTGATTCATTTGTCGGATGGAGGCAATAAGCCTTGCGCAGGCTTCTTCGGTAGGAGTAGGCTAGAATCGAACTCGGACCTCCGGGGGTAGCAGCTAATCACACTAACTACTACACTACAGAGGAGGACTATTTCAGAATATTTTACAACCTTAATTAGTACTGTGTTTTAAGAGCTTACATGGCTGAATGCTACTCAGCTAAGAAGACGTTCGTGAGTTACAAGTCGCTTATCAGCACACCGTGTTTTCGTCCAAGGTTACTACTACAGCCGGAAGATACGTGTACAATTTCAGCTAACACATGCATTCCACACTCGCTCTGTGCCGATACTTCAAGGACTGTAGAACAAACCCATAGCCTACAGTATGCATGCCTCTCACCCGGTAGTCTCGGGTTCGATTCTCTTGGGAATAAAAATGTGTTTAAATCGCATGAATTTGTTGAGTTGCCCTTCCTGACGCAAAACTAGCAGTATCTAACCTCTTACACTATAGTTTTCAACCGGTTGCCCTTCCTGACAACTCAGATTAAGAATCTGTTTTACAACTTCTAACACGGGAATCGGGGATTTACAGCTAGATGCGCTTCTTAGATTTTAAATCATGAACTATTGTTTTACAGCTGGATGCCCTTCCTGACGCAAAACTAAGATTTTAAATCGCAAGAATTTGTTGAGTTGCCCTTCCTGATGCAAAACTAGGAGTATCTAGCCTCTTACACTATGGTTTTCAACCGGTTGCCCTTCATGACGTCAAAGAACTCGGATTAAGAATCTGTCGAGAATCGGGGGTTTTACAGCTAGATTTTAAATCGCTGTATCACGAACTATTGTTTCACAGCTGGATGCCCTTCCTGACTAAGATTTTAAATCGCAAGAATTTGTTGAGTTGCCCTTCCTGACGCAAAACTGGCAGTATCTAGCCTCTTACACTATGGTTTTCGACCGGTTGCCCTTCCTGACAACTCGGATTAAGTATTGCGCCGTTCCCGGCTCATTGAAAGGACGCATAATATCCAGGCTAGCTTAATGAAAATCTTTAACTAAATAGTTCAATAGTTCGGGTGTTGAGTTCCAAACCAGAGAAAGATATTCCATGCGGAGCCACGTAAAATTTATATTACCAATAGAACGATTTTCAGGTGCTGCATACACTACTTCTTATATTATCAAGATGTCATCGCTCGCATTGACTTAAATCTAGGTCACTATACTACCAACACATTGAAAGAATTGATTCATATTTCTACATTTATTTATTATGACAATATTTCAATCCAGATTCGCACATAAGACTATCCTCCATTAAAAAAAATGTGTTCGAGGAAATGATATGGGTGATTGTTCCCTTGGCCTACTTCGAGGAAACATGGATTAATCCTAATAAAATTTTCTATTTTCTCCATTCAGTATGTAATCACTCACTTCCCTTTTCTTTAAATTGCTTTATATCTCTCCTCCTTACAACATTTCCATGTTTCGGGGTGGACAGAAGAATCGCAGATAAAGGCGGTATCGTGCAAAATATCTGTAAGTAAGACTCGTGGAAATCTACTGGTATTTGATACACCCAGCGCCTTCTGCGCATTCTAAAATAAATGTTATCTGACTTCGTCATCATCTATAACAGATCTTCAGGAATTCACTGCTCTGAGTGCTCAAATCATATTCGTCCACAAAAATCAGGAACAGATTGTAAATTATGGGAAGAGATTGAGTTCTGTCTAGGCTAGCACTAAATTGAATGTTAATATACTCAAGCTCGTAAAAATTAAAATTCATAAGTCCAAAGAAAACGTCTCATTTCCCTCTCATACTCTTAAAATAACAAATAAACTGGAATGAAATGCTCAATTATTGGATTGAAACGAAATTAAATGTTTGAATACTTAAATCAGTAAAAGTTTTCCTAACATGCGTAGTTAAAGATCCGTATAAATAAATGAAACTTCCTTGAATAACTAAAGACAAACTTAATTACTTAGTTAATATCCGTTTAGGTAATAAAGTAAATATTATCCGCCTGGGTAACCAGAAAAATTAACTACAGTTTTGGGTAACAAGAAGAAAAACTACTAGCTTAGGTGCACCTTAATAAAGAAAAGAAATATTTACAGTATGAGTTTCAATACGCAAAATATAGATTGAGGGTCTCTTTCTTATTGTATCCAGGACGCATTTTAAAACTTATTTTCATATCTCAAGACTTGGTATCTTTCCTACTATATGTGAGGTTTTAATCAACTATTGGCTCTCCCTCGGAGCTCATATTCATTTACCAACATAGAATAATTCTGTCCTTCAACATACTCACAAATACCTATGGGTGCTAAATTGGAAGGATAGTTCCCAAATGTTACCATACATGATCACATTACAATGTTGGATAGGGATCATTGATCATGGAAAATTTGATTACTTGGATGTCGAATATTCATACTTCTTCGCCTAAGGCATGAATTCCGATAAGTTTCTCTTTGAAATCAATATAGTTCTCATAAAGTTCAATCCGAACCAGTAAAACATATAAACATTTAAAAGTCTAAGTACTTTCATCATCTTAAGTTAAACATAGGTGCGATATCATACCTGTTGGTGACTACCCTACTACCTTTATCTGATACTGTCATCAAGAGAGTGGTGCGTAGTGTGAAAACTTGATGGCTGAAAAAAAAATGCTTACATTTCCATTTGGTTATCAGTGATGGGATGTCGCCTAAAAAGAAACTACTACGTTCTTCTCATCTAAGAGTCAATTGGTAATAAGAAGATTTTGTGATAGCACATGTGTACGGCTCATCCTTCAGACTGAAATGTTGTCGATACAACCAAGTGAGCGTTTTGGCTAACAGATGTCACTCAGATCTACTTGTTTTCTACGTGCTTGCTCGAGAGATAAACAGAACATGCAATTACTACATATTCACTTCCTAATTAGCGAAAACTCTGCATGAAAACCATTGAGTACCTAGCCACATCACCGTGTTCATCCTCGTGAAGAATTAATAATCATCATTATTCTAAATCATCAATTATGCGTCAACTTCTCTTAAAATATTATTATTATATTTTCACAACCATAATCTGTCTCCCTACTAACACGGGCTCATATTTTACCTTTGTGGCCTTTTATTTTTAACTATCGTTCCTGGACACATTTCCAGATACCATGACCTCCATTCAGTCATAATCATAATTCATTATAAACAGATGTGTCTACCTAGCAAGCATATCCTACATGGCACTCATTGACCATAACCCTTGTACACATGTACCTATATCGCTCTATCGTGTACCATACGACTTACTATCACTTTGACTAACTCAGAATTCCACACTAAACGGATTACATTCCGAACGTAGGCTTTTATCACTGAATAACCACCTAGTTAGGAATTTGTTATGCATATCCGAAAAACTACCTAACTACCTTCATTCTGATTCATCACACCACTCTTCTCGTTTAGTCACTTCGCACTTAATAAATTAATAAACGATACTACATTTACAATTGAATACAAACATTATGATACTGATTTAAAAGGTGAAACTTATCTGAATTCAGCAGCTCCAATCGCCGTCATACATCCAGCTGGTAGGACATATTGGAACGTCGCTATTTATTTCCCTGGGTAGACGGGAAATATTCACATATTCCTTCTCTGGACTCGGTCATCTTAATCGGCAGCGTCATCCTGCGGCATCGATTTGGGCAGTTCGGCTTATCATCTTCTTAGAGCTCCATGTTCATCAGTAGTCTAGTCTGAACAGAATGGCATACGAGATTAATTAGCATTTCCATCGAAGATGGCTATGAGAACCTATCTACAATGAAGATTGTTTCCTCTGAAAGAGCTGATTTACTGGACGAATCCCTCCTTAAGTTGATGTAAGATTTTAAGATTTGAAATAATTAGTTCTCTTCTTCAGTATATCTCAATTCACTGTAGGATTCCCTTCGTAACCCTTTACTTTCGTAACCGAGAAGTACGTCAGCAAGGACTGCGGTGACGCAAACTTGCTACTTGACTTCTTCTTCTCACTTCCCTTGAAAATCGCTGAATGAACTTATTCATTCCTAGTTCAGTCCTCAATGTAGCTTCTCAAATTTCTTCTCTATTCCGCGAAGTTGATTCCTTATTATGCCGTCTTTAATATTCTGATGCAGTTACTTCTTTCTCCAGTTCGCGTATTTTACGGTAGCAATCCAATCTCGTTTTTACGTTATTGTTTTTTTTTAATTGTCAGTAACAATATTCCCGTTCGATCCTTTTCACTGCCTTCCGGATCTCACTTTTGCCTTCACATGCCATATGATTTAGTTTTTTCGGCGTTAATTATTCCAAGATACATGGGTCTCATCTTTGTTCTCCTTACGATTGTAACTTCTCATTACAGTGAAATGGCACATTATTTTCCCCACACTTATTTAAATATATTACTCGTAATATATTTATATCTTTGATTCTTAACATATCAATGTGACTTTTCACTGATCATTTCTGTGCTCTCCTGTCTACATATTCTCCCTTTTAACACTCCAAAGCTACAGATCAACTCCTCTTTAATGCGAAGTACTCCGGTTCGAATCTCGTTGCTTCATTTAGGACCATCTGTCTGCATTCCTCGGTCTTCTTCCTTAATATACTGTTTCATATTTGATGCATTATAAATAACGAAGAATTTTGATATTTTCAGCGTCCTGTATACCTCTTTCTTCACCCTCTAATCTGAAATTGGCGGTTTTTTTTTACTTATAGATTGGTTATTCTCTCTCCTACACTCAAATTCTTTAGTGTCAGGATTGAGTTTCGACATCTCTTGCTTATTCCTTTTAAATCTCTGCAATTCCAAGCTTTCCGCTCCTTCTACGTCCGCATTAATATCTTGGTCCCGTATGGCTCTTTCCCATTTACTCTTCTCGTTCTGACCTTCATTCGGCTCCCTGGTATATCGTCTATTATAATACCCTCTACTTCTATCATTTCTATTATCCTTTCTGTCGTATCTAAATCTGCCCTTGAATTCATACCGTCTTCTTCCATCTCTGGATGAATTTCTACAGTGCATATAAGGCTTGTATCTTCTATTCCCTGAATATGCTCCTTGTTCGTACGAATTTCTCCTACAGACGCATCTTTCATCTTCTCTTCCTCGACCTTCTGAATTATTCCATTCTCTCTTTCTATTTATTTTTCTTCGTTCTTCTGAGGTACTTTCCTTTGTCTGTTCCGGCATTAGCATATTAATGGTTTCTTCTCCGTGAGCACTTCTGCCTACCCTGGGCGAATATGGCATTGTAGTCATGTCTATCTGTCTCAAAGTGCTTTCCATCTGTACTGCAGTGACCATGTTATTAGCAGCTAATAAACGTTGGACTTCCAAAGGAAACTGTCTCTGTATGGTCTTGATGGCTTCCAATTCGCTGGGCGGCGAATCAAGGTCCTGAAAACGTTGGAACATATAGGAAAAATAGTCACTGTATCCTGTTTGCCCATTGCTTGCATATTTTCTCGAGTATAGCTCCAAACGAAGATTCTGCTGAATTTCCGGACACCAATAGCGCTGCAGAAAAGCCGTCTTAAAGTCGTTATAGTCGTGAAAGGTATATTTGAAGGCCTGAAACCAAAGACTAGGATTTGCGTCCAGATACTTTTCCACAACCTTCAATCTCTTTTCCTCAGGAATATTATGGTCTTTAAAGTAATCGTCCATTTCCCTAAGGAAACGTTTAGGCGATATATTAGCAGTGTTATTGAAATGTTTCGGTCTATCCTCATATGTCTTAATCACATTGATGATGGTTGGATTTCCACCGTTTCCACCTTCCGTACTCATTTCTCCATTGCCATGACTAGATTGGGCGATCAATGTGGGTGTAGTCTCCCTTTCGTTTATCTGTAATTCTATCGTCTTTCGTCCATCACTACACGTTGACCTCGGTGTCTTTCCTTGAACCTCTTCTCTAATCTCTCTCATCTGTACTTGTATCTGTTTTAGCCCTTCTTCAGACTTGGAAATTCTTTGCTCTATTTCCTCCTTGTTATGCTTGATCTCTTCTCTAATCATAGTAATCCTATTTCCAATTTGTTCACTAGCTTGCTTATATCTGTCTTCTATGCCAGCATTCGTCGTTTGAATTTCATTGCTTAACTTGTCGATCTTTTCTTCACACTGCTTCCATTTCCCTTGTGAATCAATATTCAACTGCTCCATATTATCGGTTAGCTTCCTCATTTCGTTCTCCTTCAGACACTGGAGGCAATTGTTGTTCTCTATCATTTCCCTTTTAATCTCATTTATCTCTTCCTGAATTTCTTTATTTTTCTCCTCGATCCTATCACTCATTTCAACCCTTAATTCGTCCATGTTATTCCTGATCCTATCCATGTCTGATCCTATTTTCCTAATTTCCTCCTTCATTTCCTCCATCATTATTCTATGTTTCTCCTCTTGCTCCTTAGTCATTTCCTCTATCTTCTCCTGATATTTATTCATTTCCTCCTTCTGTTCTCGTTGACCTCTCTTTATTTCTTCTTTCATCTCTTCCTGATGTTTATTCATTCTCTCCATCATTTCCTGTTGTTTCTCGTCCCGCTTCTTCGCTTCTTCTTCACGCTTCCGGGCTTCTTCTTCACGCTTGCGGGCTTCTTCTTGTCTCTCTTTCCTCGCTTCTTCATCACGCTTCCTGGTTTCTTCCATCATCTGTTCCATCATCCGCTGGAATCTTTCTACCAATCCTCCTTGTTCTCCTTTCACTTCCTTTACCGCTTCCTCTGCTCTTTCCAATCGCTTCTCTTGTTCTTTCCGGCATTTCTCCTGCGTTTCTTGTTCTCTTTGATACATTTCCTGCTTCTCTCTCTGTTCCCTTCGAAACTCTTCCTGTCTCTCTTCCTGTTCTCTCTGGTATTGCTCGAACTGCGCCTTCATTTGGCTTAATGTCGTCATATTGATTTAATGTTGTTTTTGGAATCTTTAATTGCCTAACAATGCTCTAATACTCCCCCCAATTCTTTGTCAATCAACTCTTTCAACACTCCAATCTCACAGTTATTCTATACACAATATTAGTATATGTATTCAACCAATAAATAAGCCTAACTACCCAAATCAAGTACCTACAGATGACCCTGCCTTTCATTCTAGCCAAGAAGTATGAATATCCATTCCATTACCTTCAATTCCAATTTCTGAGAACCCTCACTCTAGATCAATTGCAATGAACTCAAGAAAAAAAAAATAATCCTCTTAAAATCTATTTCTTACAAACTACAACATTCCTTAACATATTATTAACATTAACATCTTATTATTATTATCACTAATCAAGAAATAACTCTCTGTCTTTCAAATCCTGAGCTCCCGATCTCTTCTCCTACCATCATATCTTGCTGATTTCCTTCTCTTACAGTATCATCTTCTCCTCCAATTTACCACGGTTAGGTCAAATGATACCTCCTCTACTCAATTCGAATCCATTTCTGCAATACTTATATGCTTTCTTTCCAACTACCCGATTATTTTTCTCATATTTCTGGTATCCATTCGTCTGTCAAGTTTTTCCAGTATTTCCTCTCACTCTAATTTACCTCATAGTATCGTACTCCTCATGCGCGACGACCCTTCTCCACTCTCAATCTTATTGTGTTAGTTTCTATGCGATTAATGACTCTTTCTCTTGACGTCCCACGACGTTTTTCTCTCAACTTGCTACACGTTGTTGTGTCGATTTACTTACTGGCAATCATTCATAGGCACCATTCTCCCTATTTTGCACCCCGACTGGGCAGCTAATTTACTATTATTGGCGATCATTTGTGTATACTCTTATTTCGCACGGCACCTTTCTCCTTTCGCCACGTTGAGGCGCCATTTTTACTATGGCGACCAACGGTTCTTGAGCACGGTGTCTTTCTCAAATTGCCTCACGTATGGGCGACATTTTTACTATGCCCCGTTCCCGGCTCATTGAAAGGACGCATAATATCCAGGCTAGCTTAATGAAAATCTTTAACTAAATAGTTCAATAGTTCGGGTGTTGAGTTCCAAACCAGAGAAAGATATTCCATGCGGAGCCACGTAAAATTTATATTACCAATAGAACGATTTTCAGGTGCTGCATACACTACTTCTTATATTATCAAGATGTCATCGCTCGCATTGACTTAAATCTAGGTCACTATACTACCAACACATTGAAAGAATTGATTCATATTTCTACATTTATTTATTATGACAATATTTCAATCCAGATTCGCACATAAGACTATCCTCCATTAAAAAAAATGTGTTCGAGGAAATGATATGGGTGATTGTTCCCTTGGCCTACTTCGAGGAAACATGGATTAATCCTAATAAAATTTTCTATTTTCTCCATTCAGTATGTAATCACTCACTTCCCTTTTCTTTAAATTGCTTTATATCTCTCCTCCTTACAACATTTCCATGTTTCGGGGTGGACAGAAGAATCGCAGATAAAGGCGGTATCGTGCAAAATATCTGTAAGTAAGACTCGTGGAAATCTACTGGTATTTGATACACCCAGCGCCTTCTGCGCATTCTAAAATAAATGTTATCTGACTTCGTCATCATCTATAACAGATCTTCAGGAATTCACTGCTCTGAGTGCTCAAATCATATTCGTCCACAAAAATCAGGAACAGATTGTAAATTATGGGAAGAGATTGAGTTCTGTCTAGGCTAGCACTAAATTGAATGTTAATATACTCAAGCTCGTAAAAATTAAAATTCATAAGTCCAAAGAAAACGTCTCATTTCCCTCTCATACTCTTAAAATAACAAATAAACTGGAATGAAATGCTCAATTATTGGATTGAAACGAAATTAAATGTTTGAATACTTAAATCAGTAAAAGTTTTCCTAACATGCGTAGTTAAAGATCCGTATAAATAAATGAAACTTCCTTGAATAACTAAAGACAAACTTAATTACTTAGTTAATATCCGTTTAGGTAATAAAGTAAATATTATCCGCCTGGGTAACCAGAAAAATTAACTACAGTTTTGGGTAACAAGAAGAAAAACTACTAGCTTAGGTGCACCTTAATAAAGAAAAGAAATATTTACAGTATGAGTTTCAATACGCAAAATATAGATTGAGGGTCTCTTTCTTATTGTATCCAGGACGCATTTTAAAACTTATTTTCATATCTCAAGACTTGGTATCTTTCCTACTATATGTGAGGTTTTAATCAACTATTGGCTCTCCCTCGGAGCTCATATTCATTTACCAACATAGAATAATTCTGTCCTTCAACATACTCACAAATACCTATGGGTGCTAAATTGGAAGGATAGTTCCCAAATGTTACCATACATGATCACATTACAATGTTGGATAGGGATCATTGATCATGGAAAATTTGATTACTTGGATGTCGAATATTCATACTTCTTCGCCTAAGGCATGAATTCCGATAAGTTTCTCTTTGAAATCAATATAGTTCTCATAAAGTTCAATCCGAACCAGTAAAACATATAAACATTTAAAAGTCTAAGTACTTTCATCATCTTAAGTTAAACATAGGTGCGATATCATACCTGTTGGTGACTACCCTACTACCTTTATCTGATACTGTCATCAAGAGAGTGGTGCGTAGTGTGAAAACTTGATGGCTGAAAAAAAAATGCTTACATTTCCATTTGGTTATCAGTGATGGGATGTCGCCTAAAAAGAAACTACTACGTTCTTCTCATCTAAGAGTCAATTGGTAATAAGAAGATTTTGTGATAGCACATGTGTACGGCTCATCCTTCAGACTGAAATGTTGTCGATACAACCAAGTGAGCGTTTTGGCTAACAGATGTCACTCAGATCTACTTGTTTTCTACGTGCTTGCTCGAGAGATAAACAGAACATGCAATTACTACATATTCACTTCCTAATTAGCGAAAACTCTGCATGAAAACCATTGAGTACCTAGCCACATCACCGTGTTCATCCTCGTGAAGAATTAATAATCATCATTATTCTAAATCATCAATTATGCGTCAACTTCTCTTAAAATATTATTATTATATTTTCACAACCATAATCTGTCTCCCTACTAACACGGGCTCATATTTTACCTTTGTGGCCTTTTATTTTTAACTATCGTTCCTGGACACATTTCCAGATACCATGACCTCCATTCAGTCATAATCATAATTCATTATAAACAGATGTGTCTACCTAGCAAGCATATCCTACATGGCACTCATTGACCATAACCCTTGTACACATGTACCTATATCGCTCTATCGTGTACCATACGACTTACTATCACTTTGACTAACTCAGAATTCCACACTAAACGGATTACATTCCGAACGTAGGCTTTTATCACTGAATAACCACCTAGTTAGGAATTTGTTATGCATATCCGAAAAACTACCTAACTACCTTCATTCTGATTCATCACACCACTCTTCTCGTTTAGTCACTTCGCACTTAATAAATTAATAAACGATACTACATTTACAATTGAATACAAACATTATGATACTGATTTAAAAGGTGAAACTTATCTGAATTCAGCAGCTCCAATCGCCGTCATACATCCAGCTGGTAGGACATATTGGAACGTCGCTATTTATTTCCCTGGGTAGACGGGAAATATTCACATATTCCTTCTCTGGACTCGGTCATCTTAATCGGCAGCGTCATCCTGCGGCATCGATTTGGGCAGTTCGGCTTATCATCTTCTTAGAGCTCCATGTTCATCAGTAGTCTAGTCTGAACAGAATGGCATACGAGATTAATTAGCATTTCCATCGAAGATGGCTATGAGAACCTATCTACAATGAAGATTGTTTCCTCTGAAAGAGCTGATTTACTGGACGAATCCCTCCTTAAGTTGATGTAAGATTTTAAGATTTGAAATAATTAGTTCTCTTCTTCAGTATATCTCAATTCACTGTAGGATTCCCTTCGTAACCCTTTACTTTCGTAACCGAGAAGTACGTCAGCAAGGACTGCGGTGACGCAAACTTGCTACTTGACTTCTTCTTCTCACTTCCCTTGAAAATCGCTGAATGAACTTATTCATTCCTAGTTCAGTCCTCAATGTAGCTTCTCAAATTTCTTCTCTATTCCGCGAAGTTGATTCCTTATTATGCCGTCTTTAATATTCTGATGCAGTTACTTCTTTCTCCAGTTCGCGTATTTTACGGTAGCAATCCAATCTCGTTTTTACGTTATTGTTTTTTTTTAATTGTCAGTAACAATATTCCCGTTCGATCCTTTTCACTGCCTTCCGGATCTCACTTTTGCCTTCACATGCCATATGATTTAGTTTTTTCGGCGTTAATTATTCCAAGATACATGGGTCTCATCTTTGTTCTCCTTACGATTGTAACTTCTCATTACAGTGAAATGGCACATTATTTTCCCCACACTTATTTAAATATATTACTCGTAATATATTTATATCTTTGATTCTTAACATATCAATGTGACTTTTCACTGATCATTTCTGTGCTCTCCTGTCTACATATTCTCCCTTTTAACACTCCAAAGCTACAGATCAACTCCTCTTTAATGCGAAGTACTCCGGTTCGAATCTCGTTGCTTCATTTAGGACCATCTGTCTGCATTCCTCGGTCTTCTTCCTTAATATACTGTTTCATATTTGATGCATTATAAATAACGAAGAATTTTGATATTTTCAGCGTCCTGTATACCTCTTTCTTCACCCTCTAATCTGAAATTGGCGGTTTTTTTTTACTTATAGATTGGTTATTCTCTCTCCTACACTCAAATTCTTTAGTGTCAGGATTGAGTTTCGACATCTCTTGCTTATTCCTTTTAAATCTCTGCAATTCCAAGCTTTCCGCTCCTTCTACGTCCGCATTAATATCTTGGTCCCGTATGGCTCTTTCCCATTTACTCTTCTCGTTCTGACCTTCATTCGGCTCCCTGGTATATCGTCTATTATAATACCCTCTACTTCTATCATTTCTATTATCCTTTCTGTCGTATCTAAATCTGCCCTTGAATTCATACCGTCTTCTTCCATCTCTGGATGAATTTCTACAGTGCATATAAGGCTTGTATCTTCTATTCCCTGAATATGCTCCTTGTTCGTACGAATTTCTCCTACAGACGCATCTTTCATCTTCTCTTCCTCGACCTTCTGAATTATTCCATTCTCTCTTTCTATTTATTTTTCTTCGTTCTTCTGAGGTACTTTCCTTTGTCTGTTCCGGCATTAGCATATTAATGGTTTCTTCTCCGTGAGCACTTCTGCCTACCCTGGGCGAATATGGCATTGTAGTCATGTCTATCTGTCTCAAAGTGCTTTCCATCTGTACTGCAGTGACCATGTTATTAGCAGCTAATAAACGTTGGACTTCCAAAGGAAACTGTCTCTGTATGGTCTTGATGGCTTCCAATTCGCTGGGCGGCGAATCAAGGTCCTGAAAACGTTGGAACATATAGGAAAAATAGTCACTGTATCCTGTTTGCCCATTGCTTGCATATTTTCTCGAGTATAGCTCCAAACGAAGATTCTGCTGAATTTCCGGACACCAATAGCGCTGCAGAAAAGCCGTCTTAAAGTCGTTATAGTCGTGAAAGGTATATTTGAAGGCCTGAAACCAAAGACTAGGATTTGCGTCCAGATACTTTTCCACAACCTTCAATCTCTTTTCCTCAGGAATATTATGGTCTTTAAAGTAATCGTCCATTTCCCTAAGGAAACGTTTAGGCGATATATTAGCAGTGTTATTGAAATGTTTCGGTCTATCCTCATATGTCTTAATCACATTGATGATGGTTGGATTTCCACCGTTTCCACCTTCCGTACTCATTTCTCCATTGCCATGACTAGATTGGGCGATCAATGTGGGTGTAGTCTCCCTTTCGTTTATCTGTAATTCTATCGTCTTTCGTCCATCACTACACGTTGACCTCGGTGTCTTTCCTTGAACCTCTTCTCTAATCTCTCTCATCTGTACTTGTATCTGTTTTAGCCCTTCTTCAGACTTGGAAATTCTTTGCTCTATTTCCTCCTTGTTATGCTTGATCTCTTCTCTAATCATAGTAATCCTATTTCCAATTTGTTCACTAGCTTGCTTATATCTGTCTTCTATGCCAGCATTCGTCGTTTGAATTTCATTGCTTAACTTGTCGATCTTTTCTTCACACTGCTTCCATTTCCCTTGTGAATCAATATTCAACTGCTCCATATTATCGGTTAGCTTCCTCATTTCGTTCTCCTTCAGACACTGGAGGCAATTGTTGTTCTCTATCATTTCCCTTTTAATCTCATTTATCTCTTCCTGAATTTCTTTATTTTTCTCCTCGATCCTATCACTCATTTCAACCCTTAATTCGTCCATGTTATTCCTGATCCTATCCATGTCTGATCCTATTTTCCTAATTTCCTCCTTCATTTCCTCCATCATTATTCTATGTTTCTCCTCTTGCTCCTTAGTCATTTCCTCTATCTTCTCCTGATATTTATTCATTTCCTCCTTCTGTTCTCGTTGACCTCTCTTTATTTCTTCTTTCATCTCTTCCTGATGTTTATTCATTCTCTCCATCATTTCCTGTTGTTTCTCGTCCCGCTTCTTCGCTTCTTCTTCACGCTTCCGGGCTTCTTCTTCACGCTTGCGGGCTTCTTCTTGTCTCTCTTTCCTCGCTTCTTCATCACGCTTCCTGGTTTCTTCCATCATCTGTTCCATCATCCGCTGGAATCTTTCTACCAATCCTCCTTGTTCTCCTTTCACTTCCTTTACCGCTTCCTCTGCTCTTTCCAATCGCTTCTCTTGTTCTTTCCGGCATTTCTCCTGCGTTTCTTGTTCTCTTTGATACATTTCCTGCTTCTCTCTCTGTTCCCTTCGAAACTCTTCCTGTCTCTCTTCCTGTTCTCTCTGGTATTGCTCGAACTGCGCCTTCATTTGGCTTAATGTCGTCATATTGATTTAATGTTGTTTTTGGAATCTTTAATTGCCTAACAATGCTCTAATACTCCCCCCAATTCTTTGTCAATCAACTCTTTCAACACTCCAATCTCACAGTTATTCTATACACAATATTAGTATATGTATTCAACCAATAAATAAGCCTAACTACCCAAATCAAGTACCTACAGATGACCCTGCCTTTCATTCTAGCCAAGAAGTATGAATATCCATTCCATTACCTTCAATTCCAATTTCTGAGAACCCTCACTCTAGATCAATTGCAATGAACTCAAGAAAAAAAAAATAATCCTCTTAAAATCTATTTCTTACAAACTACAACATTCCTTAACATATTATTAACATTAACATCTTATTATTATTATCACTAATCAAGAAATAACTCTCTGTCTTTCAAATCCTGAGCTCCCGATCTCTTCTCCTACCATCATATCTTGCTGATTTCCTTCTCTTACAGTATCATCTTCTCCTCCAATTTACCACGGTTAGGTCAAATGATACCTCCTCTACTCAATTCGAATCCATTTCTGCAATACTTATATGCTTTCTTTCCAACTACCCGATTATTTTTCTCATATTTCTGGTATCCATTCGTCTGTCAAGTTTTTCCAGTATTTCCTCTCACTCTAATTTACCTCATAGTATCGTACTCCTCATGCGCGACGACCCTTCTCCACTCTCAATCTTATTGTGTTAGTTTCTATGCGATTAATGACTCTTTCTCTTGACGTCCCACGACGTTTTTCTCTCAACTTGCTACACGTTGTTGTGTCGATTTACTTACTGGCAATCATTCATAGGCACCATTCTCCCTATTTTGCACCCCGACTGGGCAGCTAATTTACTATTATTGGCGATCATTTGTGTATACTCTTATTTCGCACGGCACCTTTCTCCTTTCGCCACGTTGAGGCGCCATTTTTACTATGGCGACCAACGGTTCTTGAGCACGGTGTCTTTCTCAAATTGCCTCACGTATGGGCGACATTTTTACTATGCCCCGTTCCCGGCTCATTGAAAGGACGCATAATATCCAGGCTAGCTTAATGAAAATCTTTAACTAAATAGTTCAATAGTTCGGGTGTTGAGTTCCAAACCAGAGAAAGATATTCCATGCGGAGCCACGTAAAATTTATATTACCAATAGAACGATTTTCAGGTGCTGCATACACTACTTCTTATATTATCAAGATGTCATCGCTCGCATTGACTTAAATCTAGGTCACTATACTACCAACACATTGAAAGAATTGATTCATATTTCTACATTTATTTATTATGACAATATTTCAATCCAGATTCGCACATAAGACTATCCTCCATTAAAAAAAATGTGTTCGAGGAAATGATATGGGTGATTGTTCCCTTGGCCTACTTCGAGGAAACATGGATTAATCCTAATAAAATTTTCTATTTTCTCCATTCAGTATGTAATCACTCACTTCCCTTTTCTTTAAATTGCTTTATATCTCTCCTCCTTACAACATTTCCATGTTTCGGGGTGGACAGAAGAATCGCAGATAAAGGCGGTATCGTGCAAAATATCTGTAAGTAAGACTCGTGGAAATCTACTGGTATTTGATACACCCAGCGCCTTCTGCGCATTCTAAAATAAATGTTATCTGACTTCGTCATCATCTATAACAGATCTTCAGGAATTCACTGCTCTGAGTGCTCAAATCATATTCGTCCACAAAAATCAGGAACAGATTGTAAATTATGGGAAGAGATTGAGTTCTGTCTAGGCTAGCACTAAATTGAATGTTAATATACTCAAGCTCGTAAAAATTAAAATTCATAAGTCCAAAGAAAACGTCTCATTTCCCTCTCATACTCTTAAAATAACAAATAAACTGGAATGAAATGCTCAATTATTGGATTGAAACGAAATTAAATGTTTGAATACTTAAATCAGTAAAAGTTTTCCTAACATGCGTAGTTAAAGATCCGTATAAATAAATGAAACTTCCTTGAATAACTAAAGACAAACTTAATTACTTAGTTAATATCCGTTTAGGTAATAAAGTAAATATTATCCGCCTGGGTAACCAGAAAAATTAACTACAGTTTTGGGTAACAAGAAGAAAAACTACTAGCTTAGGTGCACCTTAATAAAGAAAAGAAATATTTACAGTATGAGTTTCAATACGCAAAATATAGATTGAGGGTCTCTTTCTTATTGTATCCAGGACGCATTTTAAAACTTATTTTCATATCTCAAGACTTGGTATCTTTCCTACTATATGTGAGGTTTTAATCAACTATTGGCTCTCCCTCGGAGCTCATATTCATTTACCAACATAGAATAATTCTGTCCTTCAACATACTCACAAATACCTATGGGTGCTAAATTGGAAGGATAGTTCCCAAATGTTACCATACATGATCACATTACAATGTTGGATAGGGATCATTGATCATGGAAAATTTGATTACTTGGATGTCGAATATTCATACTTCTTCGCCTAAGGCATGAATTCCGATAAGTTTCTCTTTGAAATCAATATAGTTCTCATAAAGTTCAATCCGAACCAGTAAAACATATAAACATTTAAAAGTCTAAGTACTTTCATCATCTTAAGTTAAACATAGGTGCGATATCATACCTGTTGGTGACTACCCTACTACCTTTATCTGATACTGTCATCAAGAGAGTGGTGCGTAGTGTGAAAACTTGATGGCTGAAAAAAAAATGCTTACATTTCCATTTGGTTATCAGTGATGGGATGTCGCCTAAAAAGAAACTACTACGTTCTTCTCATCTAAGAGTCAATTGGTAATAAGAAGATTTTGTGATAGCACATGTGTACGGCTCATCCTTCAGACTGAAATGTTGTCGATACAACCAAGTGAGCGTTTTGGCTAACAGATGTCACTCAGATCTACTTGTTTTCTACGTGCTTGCTCGAGAGATAAACAGAACATGCAATTACTACATATTCACTTCCTAATTAGCGAAAACTCTGCATGAAAACCATTGAGTACCTAGCCACATCACCGTGTTCATCCTCGTGAAGAATTAATAATCATCATTATTCTAAATCATCAATTATGCGTCAACTTCTCTTAAAATATTATTATTATATTTTCACAACCATAATCTGTCTCCCTACTAACACGGGCTCATATTTTACCTTTGTGGCCTTTTATTTTTAACTATCGTTCCTGGACACATTTCCAGATACCATGACCTCCATTCAGTCATAATCATAATTCATTATAAACAGATGTGTCTACCTAGCAAGCATATCCTACATGGCACTCATTGACCATAACCCTTGTACACATGTACCTATATCGCTCTATCGTGTACCATACGACTTACTATCACTTTGACTAACTCAGAATTCCACACTAAACGGATTACATTCCGAACGTAGGCTTTTATCACTGAATAACCACCTAGTTAGGAATTTGTTATGCATATCCGAAAAACTACCTAACTACCTTCATTCTGATTCATCACACCACTCTTCTCGTTTAGTCACTTCGCACTTAATAAATTAATAAACGATACTACATTTACAATTGAATACAAACATTATGATACTGATTTAAAAGGTGAAACTTATCTGAATTCAGCAGCTCCAATCGCCGTCATACATCCAGCTGGTAGGACATATTGGAACGTCGCTATTTATTTCCCTGGGTAGACGGGAAATATTCACATATTCCTTCTCTGGACTCGGTCATCTTAATCGGCAGCGTCATCCTGCGGCATCGATTTGGGCAGTTCGGCTTATCATCTTCTTAGAGCTCCATGTTCATCAGTAGTCTAGTCTGAACAGAATGGCATACGAGATTAATTAGCATTTCCATCGAAGATGGCTATGAGAACCTATCTACAATGAAGATTGTTTCCTCTGAAAGAGCTGATTTACTGGACGAATCCCTCCTTAAGTTGATGTAAGATTTTAAGATTTGAAATAATTAGTTCTCTTCTTCAGTATATCTCAATTCACTGTAGGATTCCCTTCGTAACCCTTTACTTTCGTAACCGAGAAGTACGTCAGCAAGGACTGCGGTGACGCAAACTTGCTACTTGACTTCTTCTTCTCACTTCCCTTGAAAATCGCTGAATGAACTTATTCATTCCTAGTTCAGTCCTCAATGTAGCTTCTCAAATTTCTTCTCTATTCCGCGAAGTTGATTCCTTATTATGCCGTCTTTAATATTCTGATGCAGTTACTTCTTTCTCCAGTTCGCGTATTTTACGGTAGCAATCCAATCTCGTTTTTACGTTATTGTTTTTTTTTAATTGTCAGTAACAATATTCCCGTTCGATCCTTTTCACTGCCTTCCGGATCTCACTTTTGCCTTCACATGCCATATGATTTAGTTTTTTCGGCGTTAATTATTCCAAGATACATGGGTCTCATCTTTGTTCTCCTTACGATTGTAACTTCTCATTACAGTGAAATGGCACAGTATCTGTCGAGAATCGGGGGATTTACAGCTAGATGTACTTCTTAGATTGTAAATCACGAACTATTGTTTCACAGCCGGATGCCCTTCCTGACTAAGATTTTTAAATCGCAAGAATTTGTAGAGTTGTCCTTCCTGATGCAAAACTGGGAGTATCTAGCCTCTTACACTATGGTTTTCGACCGGTTGCCCTTCCTGACGCTGAAAGACCAGGATTTAGCCAGTTACCCTCCCTGATGTAACAAGACTAGGACTGCACTTGGCTAGAAATAGCCACACGAAATTATTATATAGAAAGAGAATTGCTGGGCTGATGACAGCTGTCGGAAAAGCATATAAGTTTATAAAGCACGTGGAATTTGCCGCCACCGGGGCAGCACTGTTCTCTCTGGATTAAAAGCTTTGTTTCCAAACAAGAGCACGTGGAATTTGCCGTCACCAGGCAGCACTGAGGTTTCGGATGCAAGATGGCGGATGACGTACCACATTTCAAAGGTATCTAGCTAAAGATGGCAGCACTGCGGATGACAGGTGACGAATTTACATCTACTACGATAAAGAGGGCAGCACGGTGCTCTCTGGATTAAAGATGGTGGATGACAGCTGTCAAAAAAGCACGTGGCTATGTTTACCAAACAAGAGCATGTAGAATTTGCCACCACCACATAGAGGGCAGCACTATGCTCTGTTGATTAAAGATGGCGGATGGTAGCTGTCAAAAAAGCACGTGAGTTTGTTTCCAAACAAGAGCACGTGGAATTTTTCAATTTGCCGCCACCACATTTCAACTAAAGATGGCAGCACGGTGCTCTCTTGATTAAAGATGGTGGATGATAACTAGCAGAACTTTTCAAATTGCCCGCTACTACGTGCTTAAGGTAGTAGCCATAAAGAGGGCAGCACGGTGTTCTGTGGATTAAAGATGGCGGATGACAGGTGATGAAATTGCCCGCATGATAGCAGCACGGTGCTCTGTTGATTAAAGATGGCGGATGACAGCTGCACGTAGCTTTGTTTCCAAACAAGAGCACGTGGAATTTGCCACCACCACATAGAGGGCAGCACTGTGCTCTATATATTAAAGATGGCGGATGGTAGCTGTCAGAAAAAAAGCACGTGAGTTTGTTTCCAAACAAGAGCACGTGGAATTTTTCAATTTGCCGCCACCACATAGAGGGCAGCACGGTGCTCTCTTGATTAAAGATGGCTGCTGTCACGTGGAATTGTCTGCCACCACAGGTATCTAGCTAAAGAGGGCAGCACTGAGGTTTGCGATGCAAGATGGCTGCTGTCAAAAAGCATTTTTCAAATTATCCGCCACCACATTTCAAAGGTAAGTAGCTAAAGAGGGCAGCACTGTGCTCTATAGATTAAAGATGGCGGATGACAGCTGTCAAAAAGCACGTGGATTTGTTTATCTCGAGCTAGTGAGGTTAAGTTGGTAGCACTAAGGTTTAGGCCCGCCAAGATGGCAGCACTGCCGATGACAGGTGACGAAAGAGGGCAGCACAGCGCTCTGTAGTTTAAAGATAGCGGATGACAGCTGTCAAAAAGCACGTGGATTTGTTTATCTCGAGCTAGTGAGGTTAAGTTGGTAGCACTAAGGTTTAGGCCCGCCAAGATGGCAGCACTGCCGATGACAGGTGACGAAAGAGGGCAGCACAGCGCTCTGTAGTTTAAAGATAGCGGATGACAGCTGTCAAAAAGCACGTAAACACGTGGCTTTGTTTACCTCACATTAGTTAGGTTAAGTTGGCACTACTGAGGTTTAGGCCCGTCAAGATGGCAGTACTGAGGTTAGCGATGCGTTGTTGTCTGTCAAAAAGCACGTGGCTGTCAAAAAACACGTGGCTTTGTTTACCTCATGCTAGTTAGGTTAAGTTGGCACTAGTGAGGTTTAGGCCCGTCAAGATGGCAGCAGTGAGGTTAGCGATGCGTTGTTGTCGATGACAGCTGTCAAAAAGCACGTGGCTTTGTTTACAAATTCAAATCTCGCGCCAAAATTCAAATCTCCCGCCAAAATTCAAATTTCCCGCCAGAATTCAAATTTCCCGCGGGCGGAGGGGCCCGAACTGTCCCATTATACTACTCACTTCAACGCCGCGCATTGAAACCTAGCGCCTAAAAGAACTCCTCTATTGGTAAAACAGTGAAACTGAAACTACACCAACTTTGAACTTTAATCAGATGATGTCACCACTAAAATATTATGTAATTTTGTTATTGTGTAGTTGCCTAACCTGTGTGAATTTCTCCTTGTTTTGTTTGCCATTCATCAAGAAGTTTGCACATTTCTCCATAGATGACACCACTAAAAACTATGATCATGCACCCTGGTGCGAAGTGAAAGAACTTATAATTTAAAGAAGTTTTGTATTTCTAGGTTTTTGTAACTGATTGATGTTCATTTATTTTTGGGTTGGCAATTCTGCCTTTTCTTTCCGCCAGTTTTGAATCTATCCAATCACCTTTTGTAATTAATTTCCAACCAATCCCGTATTTCTTCTTCACTTTGGATTTAACCAATAATATTGAGAGGGTGTGGCTGGTTTAGTCGTGAACGATCTCGAACCTTCCCTGAGGGTTTTTAAACTGCGGCTTTTCACGTTTCTTGGCCAATTGATCGACGTCTATTTGAGTGTGTGTGTTAAGCAGGAGGCGGTTGGCCTCTTTCATCGGTCAACAGAACATCTACAAGGTAATGGCCACATAACTTATTCTTTCTTGCTACCTCCGCAGTTTAACCCGAGGGAAAGGTCCGACTCTCTAGTTATGTAATAAGCTTTTCTAAAATGTAACTTTCTTCCGGCTAATGTAAAAACCTTCATAAAATCTTGAACTGAAAACCGGGGATAAAGAGTGATTTACCCTCTCGAGCTCCCCTTCATCTTGGTTTGAGGTGACTACGTTTTGTAACTGTTTTTCCCTCTGTAATGCGTTAAAGTAATTTCTATACGAGTCACCTCAATAGTGTGGGAATAGCCCCCTGTTTCATCGGCCTAGAACCCTTTAGGTTTTTTTAAGAGTTCATTGTCTGCATCGCAGTTGTACACCTCCATTCCTTTTGTTTTTGGGCAAGTTATTTAACCTGTCCTTTTCCATGAAGGCCCCGTAGGTTGGGTATTAATTACCCATGTACTAATTATTTTCAAATTATAAGTTGTGCCTTGAGAGGCCAGTAATTGTAAGTTGATGTTGCCTTGAGTAGGCTTGGATAACTGAGAGCCTGTTAGCTCTTTTCAAGTGTTGTAATAGTAAAGAGTGCCTCTGGAAGGGTAGATATTGTAATTTTAGGAGCAAGTGCTCCATGAATTAGGGGATTTCTGCCCTTGAGTAAATTTGTGCTCGTTTGTAAATTTGAGCTAGGAGCTCGGAAATTGTAAATCGATGGGCGTAAACCCAGGATTTGTAAAATCACTAAATTTCGGATTTTCCTTGTTTTGTTTTAAGTTTATCATTGTACCGGATCTTTCTTTATCATGAAAAATTGTTAAGTTTGAAGTCCTAAAAGAAACATAACCTTTGTTAAAGCTTTAAATCAATTCTTGATATTGTAGTTAGACCCATTCACCCCGGCACCTTCCTTAACCTCTTTCTGCTCCACGGGTAACCCCGCAATAATAATAATAATTATTATTATTTATTATTATTATTTTATATGTAGGGTACTCTAGTCACGTCCTAGTTCGTGAACCATGGTCAACGGCTGAGTGGCCTAGTAAGTAGTCCTGAGAGTCGGAATGCCAGTTGCTATGGAATGGGAGTGGGCATCTCGGACATATTCTGAGTCATGGTCCTCCTTGTGCTCAGGCGGCTAGGACTATACAGAGTGTCCGAGAAGTCCCCGTACCTCTAGTTTCATACGTTTCATATTATTATTATTTTGTTATATTATGGCATGGAAATTGAGTTTGTATAATTGGGGAATTCAATAGTTGTTTTATTGGTATTGGAATCCCTGCTGCTAGCGTTGTTGTCAGTCTCATTTCAATTGTTAAGTCATGGCGGACGTGAGCGGACACAGCTACACTGTAGAGGAGCGATTAGTGGCGTGTGTGTGGGTGCACGAACGAGCATATACGGGGCAAACAATGACAGTGATAATGAGTGCATTTAGAGATCGCTTTGGCAAACCCCCACCTCGTAAAGCTACTCTGCTTGATTGGGAGAAACGTGCGTTTGCTTCAGGCAGTGTCAAAGACAGGACGCGTAGTGGACGTAAGAAGACGCGGGAAGAAACGTGTGCCGCCGTCGCTCGATCAATTGAACAGTCTCCATTGAAATCCGTTCGCAAAAGAGCAGCTGAACTTCAAATGCCGCGGTCAACAATGCATGACCACATTAAAAGAGATTCGAAAATGAAAGGATTTAGGCCGATGCATGTGAATGAATCATCTGACAATGACATGGAGCAACGAGTTGCAGCCTGCCCTGCTTTCTTGGAACAATTCCCAACTGCCGTGTCCCGCTCAAGAGTGTTATTTTCTGAGGAGTGTGCGATATATCGCAGTTCACATAGAAGGAATGTGGTTTTCAGGTCTAAGGAAAATCCTCATTATGTGCAAGAGTTGGAAAGGAACCCCCCCATTGTTATGGTATGGGCCGGGATATCATCACGACACTTGTGGGGACCGTATTATTTTGATGGGTTGTGAATGGAAAATCTTATTTGCATATGTTACAATCTTGGTTAATACCTCAGCTTCAAGACAAGGGAATCATCGGTCATGTGTGGTTAGAGCAGGATGGGGCTCCAACACATTTTGCTATTCAGGTGCGCGAGTTCCTTGATGAACAATTTCAAGGCCGCTGGATTGGCCGTGGCTCACCAACATCTCCAGCCCCGTTGACATGGCCACCACGAAGCCCGGACCTTACCACGCCAGACAACTCATTATGGGGAATAATCAAGTCCCATGTGGCTCAACATTGGTACACGACTAATGAGGAATTGCGCCAAAGTGAGGAGGAAGCCTTTCGTTCCATAACTCCTGAGATGTTCCGCAAGATGTCAATGACGACTTGGAGACGGATAGAAATCTGTGTAAGGCATGATGGTGCACATACAGATTCATAGTTTTTATATGTAAGTACTCCACTATAATATGAAACGTATGAAACTAGGGGTACGGGGACTTCTCGGATACCCTGGACAATCAACCGGTGATCCTTAATCCGTTAGAGGACCGATCCCTTCTTGGACTATGGGTAAGTAGGGTAGCATCCTCTTTCATGAATTTACTGAGCTCAGAACATTTAAAGCAAGCCTTGGACCTATGGGAGTAACGGAATCCCACTCCCATTTGACAGGCGAGGGACTCCCTGGAAACAACGCGAACGAAATAGAATTCGATGGGGAGCTATCGATATTAATGAGGCTTATGGAAGAAAGAAATTAGAACTGGCTGAGTTAGCAAAGATGATGGATCTAGATGTGCTAGGAGTAAGTGATATTCGGGTAAGGGGGGATAACGAGGAAGAGCTAGAAGATTACAAAGTGTACTTGACGGGTGTTAGAAAGGGAAGGGCAGAGTCTCGTAGGGTTGTTCATCAGGAATATTATTGCACGCAACATAGTTTCTGTTAGGCACGTAAACTAGCGAATGACGTTGATAGATTTGGCAGTTGGAGGAATAAGGACGCGAATCGTCTCAGTGTATTCACCATGTGAGGGCGCAGATGAGGATGAAATTGACAAGTATCCACAAAGAAGTCGTGGGACGAGTTTGGTAATAACTTGGAAAGGCTAGGCCAAGTAGCAGGGAAACCTTTCTGTACAGTAATAAAGAATCTTAGAAAGGTAGGGGAGAAGGAAATGAACAGAGTTTTGGGTAAATCAGACGAACTCATAATAGATATATATATATTTTGAAAGTCTTCGCAATGTAAATGGAAATCTTCATGGTGGTGTCGCGAACGATCGAGCTCACGGTGAGGAGGTAAATTATGTTGGTGAAATTTCGCTAGAGGAGTGGAAAGGATGGTCCATTGTCATAAAGCAGCATGAGTAGATGAAATTAGACCTGAAATGGTGAAGTATAGTTGGAAGGCAGGGATGAAATGCCTTCATATATAATAAGGTTAGCATGGAGTGTTGGTAAGGTACCTCCAGATTGGACAAAAGCAGTAATTGTACCTATCTGTAACCAAAGGAACAGGAAGGATTGCAACAACTATCGAGGTATCTCATTGATTAGCATACCAGACAAAGTATCCACTGGCATCTTGCGATCAGTGGTTGAGAGGAAGTTGTATGAAAACCAGTGTGGTTTCAGACCACGGAGGGGCTGTTAGGAACAGATTTTCAGTATGCGCCAGGTAATTGAAGAGAGGAATGGACAGTTTTGTTTATGTTTCGTATATCTACAGAAAACATATGACAGGGTACCGAAGGAAAGGATGTTCACGATACTGGGGGACAATGGGAACAAGGGTAGATTAAAAAATCAATCAAATTCATTTATGTTGACAATCGGGCTGCAGTGAGAATTGATGGTAGAATGAATTCTTGGTTCAGGGTACTTACAGGGGTTAGACAAGGCTGTAATCTTTCACCTTTGCTGTTCGTAGTTTACATGGATCATCTGCTGAAAGGTATGAAGTGGCAGGGAGGGATTCAGTTAGGCGGAAATGTAATAAGCAGTCTGGCCTATGCTGAAGACTTGGTCTTAATGGCAGATTGTGCCGAAAGCCTGCAGTCTAATATCTTGGAACTTGAAAATAGGTGCAATGAGTATGGTATAAAAATTAGCCTTTCGAAGATTAAATTGATGTCAGTAGGTAATAAATTCAAAAGAATTTCTAATTATAATTGATAAATAGAAAATCGGAAAGAACAATAACAATCTGAGCTCGTCGGCTCCGACAACAATGACTTAAATCAGCTACAAAACTTTAGAAAATTACAAATGCATACATCGAAACGATCTCGGATCGCTCTTGGCAGTTATAAAACTTGTAAGAACACGATTTGCTCCTTCACACTACAGGGGAGTCTGCGCTACAACTATAGCATAGTTCATCCTCACAGAGGCATCAGTTTTTAATTGCGCACTTCCAACCTATCGTTGCTCTTAATTAAATAATTAACACAAAGGTAGCCCCGAGGTGCACTTGACTATTGCTCAGCAGTATATAACATTCTGTCCCTCAAGGGAACTTCACACCAGACTCATTTCTACACACCACAATCAATTTACAGGGGCAAGAGAGCCCATACTAAATAGCCTTAATGAAAAAAAAAGTAAAGTTGGTTGTAACCGGCCATAAACAAAATGCAAAGAAGGCGAAACACCTACACTCCTTCTAGAATAACTTAAAACTCTAAGTGGGCTTATGGCCCAATGATACAGAGGCTAAGTATATTCTACACCGGGGTGACTAAACGAGAAACATTAAATACCGAAAGAGTGTTAAGAATTTTTGAGGTTTTGTATCTTGACTCACCCCGTACCAAGTTGAATGGGAATCAACAGAGGGTAATCACTCTTTGTTCCCTTACATTACATTTCTTTTTGCTAGTTGCTTTACGTCGCACCGACACAGATAGGTCTTATGGCGACGATGGGACAGGGAAGGGCTAGGAGTGGGAAGGAAGCGTCCGTGGCCTTAATTACGGTACAGCCCCAGCATTTACCTGGTGTGAAAATGGGAAACCACGGAAAACCATTTTCAGGGGTGCCGACAGTGGGGTTCGAACCTACTATCTCCCGAATACTGGATACTGGCCGCACTTAAGAGACTGCAACTATCGAGCTCGGTCCTTACATTACATAATTCCGAGTAGGGAATAAGACAGAGTCCTCAGAATTGCCGAAAATTCTACATTTAAACCACCAAATTAGAAATTTACATGAAATAAAAGAGGTTGAAACATTCCCCTCGAGCTATCACATATTATGAATATTCTGTCATTACCTTGCATTGATAGGCCTTCCGAACGCTGCCCGCGGCCTCCGCCTCCGTTAGAACACGCCGCACTCAATCAACTGGAACAAGAAGAAGACAATACGGCCCTAAAGCGCCCGCCGAGCTTTTATAGTGTTTTTGAGGGGAAGATTCCATAACTCTTTACTGATAGGCTGGATCCCTGTACACGCCCCCATTTATAATTGGCTAGTGAAAATATTTACAAAATTCTGATTGTTAGATTGATATTGGAGAAGGAACCAACAGACGTGTTAACAACTTTGATACATAAAAAAAATCCTAAGAACCAGGTTGAGAAACCTCCACATTACAAATTTCTTTATGGATTAATTGTAGTTTTTACCCTCACATAATGGAGCAATTAAAGTTATTGTAGAGACATCTCACAGTTGAAACCCAAACTATCTTGCATAACATCAGTTCAAAGTAGATTACCTAGATGGCCTTATAAGAAGGCGCGCAGTTTAACAGGCCGGAGAAGGTGTACAATCGGTACAATTATTATTATTAATATATACATTCGTTTAGCCCCTTAAGGAGCACGTGGAACCATTAAATAGCACTGGCATTCTTCATCTTCTTGTTCTTCTTATCTTCCCAAAACTTCCTCATCCTTTCACTATGGGCCTGCCGTCTTTCTTGTGTCCACGAGTTTTTGAGTTTCAAGCTTTTCTCAGATGGATTCTTGGGTGCAAATTTATGGCTGTTGATCTTTTGTCGGTATGTATTCCTTGTGGTTGCCATTGGATCAACGTCGACTTCTGCGAGGTCCTTTTGTGCATCCACTAGCCAGCGAGCTTTGGATTGTCGGTTTCCATTGATAATAAGAAATATCTTCTTAGTCAGTCGTGAGTCATCCATTCGTGCTAAATGTCCATAAAATTTCATACGCCGTTTGCGTGCGACTGAAGAGATCGCTCAGTTAATGCATAGAGTTCTTCCGAGCATCTTCGCATCCATTTACCCTCTTGAAACTTGGGCCCGAATATCTTCCTCAGTACCTGTCGTTCAATTTTCTCAATGTCCTTGATGTTAATGGTAAGTGCTGATATCTCAGTTGCGTAGAGTGCCTCAGGGAGGACAACGGTGTGGTAGTGTCGGAGTTTGGCTTTTGTGGAAATTGATTTCTTATTGTAGAAGTTCCAGGTGATTAGGTATGCTTTACGTAGTTTTTCTGCGCGCATTTTGTTGGCTGCTTTTTAATTGCCTGAACCACCAATAATTTCACCCAAGTACTGGAATTGTTTGACTTGTAAAATGTTGCCATATTTGGTCGCTAGTGATGTTAGGTGTGTGCACTTGGAGTCCATGTATTGAGTTTTTTCATAAGAGATGTGGAGACCAGTTTTTATTGCAATCTCGTGAAGCTTCTCGATGGCGTGCCTGGCTTCTTCGGGAGTCCGGGTAATTATTGCTAGATCGTCAGCAAAGGCAAGGCATTTAATGTTAATCCGTTTACTTTTCGTTCCCATGTTTATTCCGGGTACTTCTTTCTCCCATGTTTTAATGACCTTATCCAGTACTAGGTTGAACAAAAGTGGGGACAATCCATCACCTTGTCTAACGCCTGTTTTTATTTCAAAGGTTGCAGAGATTTCACCCATGAACTTCACCTTAGAGGTTGTATCTGTTAAGGTTTGTTGGATTAACGTGAGTGTTTTGTTATCAACACAGTATTCTCGAAGAACATTGAACAGGGTACCACGGTCTATTGAGTCGTATGCTTTTTTTAAATTATTATTATTATTATTATTATTATTATTATTATTATTATTATTATTATTATTATTATTATTATTATTATTATTATTATTATTATTATTGTTACGGAGCTACCCGTGGACCAGCAGAGGTGAAAGAAGGTGCCGGAATGAATGGGTCTAACTATAAAGTCAAAGTTAACTTAAAATTTTAACAAAGGTTACATTTTCGAAAAAACAAAACTTTAACAACTTTTCACTTAGTGAGATAACAATGACATAGCAATTTAGAAACAAGACTTAGAAAGATTCAAGATTCCAGAACTTTAACATTCTTGGGCTACAAGCCCCTAGTATTACTATTTTGAGTTCCTAGCTCAAATTTGTTCAAGGGGCAGAAAGCCCCTAATACCTGGAGCATTTGCTCCCAACTTCAAATATCAAGCCTACCGGAGGCACTTTTACAACACCTGAAAAGAGTTGACACGCTCTCAGTTTTTCAAGCCTATTCAAGGCAATATCAGAAAACTTACAATTATTTGCCACCCAGGCACAACTTACAAACAATGAAACAGGGGTATCTTGTACCCAACGTACTGGGCCTTCATGGAACACGAATAATGGTTAAGTAAATGGCTCTACACACAAATAGAATGGAGGCGAGTACTTGCACTCCTAGAACAGATTTCTTAAAACCTAAGGGGCACTAGGCCGATGACACAGGGGCAATTCCCAAACTACTGAGGTGACTCATATAAGAAAAAAATTAAGACTTTACGGAAGGAAGAAAACCAGTTACAAAACGCAGTCGCCTCAAACCAACATGAAGGGGAACTCGAGAGGGTGCATCACTCTCTATCCCCGATTTACAGTTAAAGATTTATGACATTTTTACATGAGCCGAAAGGAGATTTACATTTTTAAGTAGTTTCATAGTTAAAGTTTCGAACCTTTCCCTCGGGTTAAACTGCGGAGCTAGCAAAAATTGAAGATGTTAAGTGGCCATACCTTGTCGGAGTACTGCTGCCTGATGAAAGAGGCACCTCCCGGCCCTGCTTGACACACACACTTAGTTAGATGTTGATCAAATGGCCAAGAGGCGTGAAAATCCGCAGTTTATAAACCCTCGGGGAAAGTTCGAAACCTTTCATGAACAATCAAGACAAACCCACAGAATTTTATTGGTCAAATTTAAAAGTGACCCTCAGAATCGAAGAAGAAATACAGGATTGGTTGGAAATTAATTACAAAAATTAGGTATTGGCTGGATTCAAAACTGGCGGAAAGAAAAGATAAATATTGCCAACCCAAAAATAAATGAACATCAATTAGTAAAAAAACGTATGAATACAAAACTTCTTCAAAAAAGTTCTTTCACTTAGCACCAGGGTGCATGATCATAGTTTTCTAACCGTGACATCTATGAGAGAATGTCCAAACTTCTTGATGAACGGAAAACAAAACAAGTAGAAAATCACACAGTACTGGAAACTTCACAATAACAAAATTACGTTGAATTACAGTAGTGACATCTTCTGAGAAAAAGTTTAAGTAGGTCTAGCTTTCAAGTTCACTGTTTCTCCTGTAGAGGAGTTCTTTTAGGCGCAAGATTTAAATATGCGGCGTAGAGGTGTACCTCCCGGTACAATTATTATTATTATTATTATTATTATTATTATTATTATTATTATTATTATTATTATTATTATTATTATTATTATTATTATTATTATTATTATTATTATTATTATTTGTTTATCGGAGCTATATACTCCGAAGGCAGAGTATTTTCTATAACTATTCCACTCCTCAGAGCTGATGTCCTCATTGATGCCACTGTCTTGTGAAATAATTATGGAAGCGATGAATTAACGGTGTCAGTTAACCAAAACTCAAAGTGCCACTTGCTATCATAGCCATCGCGTGAGAAAGTGAAATGACGTGAACTTTAGCAAATCTGACACCTCCTAAATGATTTATAGTCGCTGCTTATGGGCTAGTGGCATAGAGAGGCATTAAAAATTCAGAATACGTCCAAGCATCCATGGGCAGTCAGTAACAGCGTGTCTGCAAGCAGAAAAAGACTCAGAATTACAAAATTCAAACTTGTGCTTCAGTAACCTGTAAAATCGCATCAGATACTAGTAAGTACACCACCCAATGAATTTGTAACTTTTTACAGATTAATGACTACTCGTTCAATAGGTTCCGATTAGAATGGTGTTGTTAACATTGTTGTTGTTTTTGATGATGATGATGATGATGACGATGATAATGATGGTAGAATTCATTTTTAAGGACTTTGATATATTTCTTAAGATTTTGCGCTAATCACATGATGCAACAAAGGCTGAAACAAAACGTGAGCCTGTTTTCACTTAAAATGTTTTTTATTTCTAAAAAGCTATATTTACATTAGGCTACATGGCACAATTAGAACATGTTTCCCGTGGTTTCCCCATTTTCACACCAGGCAAATGCTGGGGCTGTACCTTAAAAAAAGACTACGGCCACTTCCTTCCCATTCCTAGCCCTTCCCTATCCCATCGTCGCCAAAAGACCTAACTGTGTCGGTGAGACGTAAAGCAAATTGTAAAAAAATAGAACATAGTCTTCTAGGATATGAACCCTACAAATAATTTTTAGTCAGCAAAGCCCAAGGTTCTTTACACTATGCTCTACATTTTGTTACAGAAAGGATCATTATGGGTTTTTCAGCTTCAATAATTTTGGTATGAATGTGAAGCTCCCCACCTGTAGGTGGGGGCGGCAGAATAACCCCCACCGTGTCCCCTGCCTGTCGCAAGAGTCAGATAAAAGGGGTCCTAAGGGCTCTGAATTCGGGGTCGTGGGTTGGCGACCACGGGGCCCTTTAGCTGAATTCTGGCGTTGCTTCCACTTACTGGCGCCAGACTCCTGGCTTTCGTCTATTGTATCCGATGTTATTAGGTTCTGAGGGCTACGGAATCTTTCATTTTCACGCCCTTCGTGGACCCTTGTCTTTCTTTGGCCGATACCTTCATTTTTCGAACTACGGACTGTCAAACCTCTAGTGGAAGGAGTTTGAACGTTTATCGTCAGATGTCTCTACTGGTGAGAGGATGAACAATTAAATTTCTATGAAATTTGTGATTTTGAGGTTTACAGCACTAAAGGGTTGTAAATTCTTTTTTGTTATCTTAGGTTATTAGCACTGTTATCCCTTCCTTGTTCTTCTAAATGCTCGACCAATCATGAATGTTTTATATTTATTTGATTATCCAATGGAAATTGTGAGTGTGTCCGGGGCTTTGGCCTAGAGAATTCTGGACCCTTCCTCTCCACTATAAAAGCTGGGACCTTTCGGGCCAGTCCAGCAGTAGAGTGTGTTCGTAGAGGATACAGGTGAGGGCTTGCCTCGTCCATCTCCGGAAGGTCCGCCAGCTCAAGGTAATGGCAGATATCTTGTAATCATCTCTGAAAGCTAACTCGAGGGAAAGGTTTCAAACTTCTTTCTTCTTGTAATCTTGTAATGTCAATTTTCAATCCGGTTTAAGACCTTAACCTAACTTAGGGAATAAAGCATGGGAACCCTCTTGTATTCCCCTTCAACTTGGTCTTGAGGTGACTATGACTTCGTAAACTTTATCTTTCTTTACAATTTAAACTTTCTCTCCATCTAGTTACCTCCGTAGTACACAGTAGGCTTAGCCTCTGTAACTTAGAGCCATCAGCCTAAATTGGGTGTTAGGTTTTTTTTTCAAGTTTATTGCAAGGGAGTGCGAGAGTTCGCCTCCTAAAATTTTGATTTCCGGCCAATAATTTTAACCTTTTCTTTTTACTAAGGCTGGGTAGAATGGGCACTTATTGCCCCTGTTAACTATTCTTATTCCATCTCCTATTTAATGCAATGTAGACCGTCGAGCGAGTAAGACAGTGTAATAGTTGAATTGTGCCTTTTGAAAGGTTGGAATCTTGTAAATATTGGAGAGTAGTCTCCTAGAGAATTTTTTTTATGTGAAACAAAGACGCTCCTTTTGAATGTAATGTATTTTGGAGCTCAGTCTCCTTGAGAATTTATTGAAGGGAGCAATGTGTAAAGTTTGTAACTTGGGAGCTTCAAGCTCATTTTGTTAAATCGTTGTTATCTGGTTGTTCTAGGCTGCTCTAGTATTGTTTCTCGAGCCCACGAGTTTAACCTTTGTCCTATTGTTATTTGTTATTGTTTAACAAAGTTTAAAATCTGAAAAGGAAAAAACCTAGGAATGAAATATTATTTTACATTTTAGAATTTTATATTAAAAGTTGATCTTTTCTCTATCCACCCATTCATTCCCGCGCCTTCTTACACCTCTGCGTTTCACATAATCCCAGGAAATATTGTTATTATTATTATTATTATTATTATTATTATTATTATTATTACACTGTTATTTTTTAATGCTGTTTGTTCGGGGCGTCGACGTAGAAAGATCTTTTACCCCAACTTGCACCATATGTGAGGAAACTGCGTGTATTTGAAAATTGCGGAATTGTAAAGTGTTGAATGTGAGGTAAGGAACGTTAAGGACAACACAGACACCAAGTCCTTAGGCCAGAGATACTAATCATTTACAACTAAAACCCGTGACCCGGCCGGGAATCGAACCCGGGGTCGGCTGGTGACAGGCGGACGCGTTGCCCCCTACACCGCGGGGCCGGGCAAACTGTTTTTAGAACGTTATAATTAAACATTCCAGAAATCAGTACTTTCCTAATTGAGTTGCAGACAGACAAGCTATGTTCGGTGGCAGGGCGCACTTCCGACCTAGTTTTGGTCTAACTTGTAATGACCAACTCGACTTATCTTCCTGAATATGGCATAATCATGTGACTAATACCCAAGGTGCTTCTATGCACATCAAACAAACCATATGCTCATCAAATTGCACCGAATGAATACAGGTTGCTCTCGAAGAGCATTTTTCCCAAAGCTTCTTTTGCTTCGTTATAGTATAAACTCCTTCAGGGTCAAAATCATCAACTACCACTTTGCTATTTCGAAATTGTTGGCATTATAAGCTGGAGCTTTAGTCACGTTCTCCACCTCATAACAGCTGTCGAAGGCCGCAGTGACACGCTTTTTTCATAAAATTTTCTTTGCGACTTCGGATCTTTAGAAATACCCTCTTAGATGTTTACTTCGAGAAAGAAAGATTGTACTGTTTTAGTGAATAGACTGAATCCATATTTGTACTACACAAGTGGCACGTACCATTTTAGGACATAATATCGAAACATCTCAGATGACTTCAAACATATAAGTTGCAGCGTCTGTACAGCGTGCTTCAAATAGGCTACATTCAGCTCAGAAAGTTAGGTAGCCTGAAGTAAACAGTTGCTTTGGAGAAGTAGATTTTCAGTCCAAACTCTTGATGTGTCGGCAACCTCTTTGCTTTATCTATGCAGTAGGACTATCTACTCTAATGGCGAAAGCCTCAAGTAACGGAATAAAGGAACAACATAAATACACAGTGCCATTTCATTACTGCGTAGTACCATTTATTTACGAAATGTCTTCAAAATACCCACCCTCTTGCTCCGCACAAAGCACTATACGCCTCCTAACTAGTGGGCGGATTTATATGCACTAAAATGGCAAAATATGCATGCACCTACACACGAGAAAACATCACTATGCACTCATATATACATTATTGCATACTCTGCAAAATATTTGTTTTTCCTGTATGTATAAAATTGTATAAAAAATTGTATAAAATTGGTTCTCCAAATATCAACTGCTGAAGCAGAATATTTTCAATTGCTTTTTCTTTACACATGATTTCTAGTGGTTACTGTTTTTCATGCTTGAAATGAAAGTATAGGTTATAGATCGAACATAGCGGCGGCTCCGCCGAGCTCGCAATGCACTAAACTAGATTGCCAACTTCGGCAAATTATCCACATGTACTGAATAACACGAAAAATGAACGGTAAAGATAGGTCATAGGTACAAAAGATTGGTCTGGTCAAGACAATTGCTCTGGACTGATTAGGTCCTGCTAGTGACAATACGATAGGAACAAAGAAAATGGTGGCATGATTTAGTTTCAGGCTGTTTCTGTTTTAATTTTTTCTTTATAAGTAAGAATAGTTTTGAGGTGGGTAGGTTGGTTCCTGCCCAGTGTCCAGGAAAAATTCTTCTCTCTGCTACTTATTTTTATATGATTTCAATATCCGAACCGAATACCAAACCGCTACCGAAAAAAATTACATACCGTGAAGTTTTGTCAATAATGCATTGTAAAGGCTTCCGGCGACGAATGTTTTTTTTTACATATTCATGTTTTGCATTGTTGTACCGATTTGAATATCAGCGTACAATATTATATGTTATTTTATACAAAATAATAATAAAACTGCATTATGCATTTATATGCATGTACATATAGAATATACGCGTATTCCAGATATATGCATTTACGTAGGTGGATCAAAAAGTTAGTTGCACTAACGCGCTGCAGCAGCGCGCTGTGTGTCGCAAACGTGGGCACAGCGGAGTAAGGGACAGACACTGCCCATACGTCTGTTAGGCAGGTCGCTGTGGTGTCTCGTCTAGTATTGTGTGAATAGCGGCCAAATGCAATGGCGCGTCAACTGGACGTTCACTCCAAATATGAGGTGCGTGCTACAATCCGATTCCTATGGGCCAAAAGGAAGAATTGCGTGGACATTCATCGTGAAATTAGTGCTGTGTATGGGGAGCGAGCCATTTCCCGGCAAGGTATCGTAAAGTGGTGTCAGCAATTCGAAGCCGGACGCACGGATATCACGGACAACCATCGCGAAGGTAGGTCCGCAACGTCCAGGACCCGTGCAAAGGTCAACAGAGTGAATGCGAACATTAGACAGAACCGGCGCATTAAACTGAGAGAAATCGCGACGCAGCTGAACATGTCGTATGGCAGTGTGTTCGCCATTGTTCACGAGGACCTTGGATATCGTAAGCTATGTCAAAGATGGGTCCCACGTCTTCTCACCGATGAGCACAAGGGACAAAGTTTCCAATCCTCCCTGGCATTTTTGCAACGCTATGCCGCAGACGGCAACGTGTTTCTGCGGCGAATCGTCACAGGCGACGAAACGTGGGTTCACCAGTTCACCCCCGAAACGAAGAGAACATCAATGGAATGGGTGCACCCCTCATCACCACAACGAAAGAAGGTCAAGGTTCAACCTTCAGCCGGTAAGGTTATGGCGACAGTGTTCTTTGACATGGAGGGTTTGCTGCACGTGAAATTCATGCCGAAAGGAACGACGATCAACGCGGCGTCGTATTGTCAAACGTTGCAACGGTTGCGTAAAGCGATTAAAGAGAAGCGCCGGGGGAAATTGAGCGGCGGTGTGATTTTGTTGCACGATAACGCAGCACCTCACAAGGCCCGCCAAACGAGAGAACTGCTACAGCGTTTCAAGTGGGAGGTCTGGCAACATCCACCCTACAGTCCCGACCTAGCGTCATGTGACTTTCATCTGTTCGGTAAGCTCAAAACGGAGCTCGGTGGTCGACGTTTCGAGACCGATGAGGAGGTGAAGGCCGCTGTCTCCGAGTGGTTGCAGAACGCTGGAGGAAATTTCAATGCATCCGGCATCGACAAGTTGGTTGTGCGTTCGCAGAAATGTTGGAGTCTCTTGGAAACTATGTGGAAAAGTGACGTTAGAGTGTATGTCGTTATAGTCGTGTTGCTGTTGTATAGGTGGTGTAATAAATGGCCATCACTGGGAAGTGCAACTTAGTTTTTGATCTGCCCTCGTATATGCACTATAAAACTGAGCCCATTCAATCTTAAGTGATATAAATCGTCTTTATTTCTTACGGGAATATTATATCGTGAGCAAACAGAACATGCAAATATGCCAAAATCCATCCTCTACTCATAACGCTTTCTCGCACCTTTAACAGCACGTGAGATATGGCGCTTTCTGCCCTAATCCTTCTCACAAGATCATCCCTGTTATCAGGCAATGCTGTGTAAATTAGGTCACGCATGTGGCCCCACAGAAAAAAATCAATTTCTTCGATTTTCTCCATACTCTAGCAACATATCTACTAACTCGTGGATACTCTAACGCCCCTGTTCAATTCGATAACGAGTAACTTGCAATCGGAACACCTACTGAAGCTCTACTGTGAGCGAAGTCATAGCGTCAACAAAACATACTCCTCCACTCAGGCCCAATGTTTGAAATCCGATGTAGTGAGTCATAGAATGACTCGTTTGCATTTAATATAAACCTGCAGCCTTAACTTTAGAGTAGACCGTCCCGCTGCACAGGTAAATCAAGAGAGCTTGCCGACAACCAGGAGTTCGCACTGAAAATCTACTTCTCCAAAGCAACTGTTACTTAGGTCACCCAGCGTATTGAGCATGAGAATATGATCACATTTTGTGATATCTGAAACCAAATCTTTTCAGTTTCAATTCAGTGAATTTATAGCTGTGAGGTTCTTCCGTCTGTCTAAACTAACTTTGAGTAATACATTTATAAACTGTCTAGAAAAGAAAAAAAAAATGGTAACATTATTATACTTGAAAAAGAAACAACTTAATTAAAATATAATGACATGTTTCGTTCTTAAAATGCCGGCCCCGTGGTGTAGGGGTAGCGTGCCTGCCTCTTACCCGGAGGTCCCGGGTTCGATTCCCGGCCAGGTCAGGGATTTTTACCTGGACCTGAGGGCTGGTTCGAGGTCCACTCAGCCTACGTGATTAGAATTGAGGAGCTGTCTGACGGTCAGATAGCGGCCCAGGTTTAGGAAGCCAAGAATAACGGCCGAGAGGATTCGTCGTGCTGACCACACGACACCTCGTAATCTGCATGCCTACGGGCTGAGCAGCGGTCGCTTGGTAGGCCAAGGTCCTTCAAGGGCTGTAGAGCCATGGGGTTTGGTTTTGGTTTGGTTTGGTTCGTTCTTAAAATAACATAATCATATTCTATCAAATCATCAATCCATACTGATCTGCATTTAGGGCAGTCGCCCAGGTGCCAGATTCCCTATCTGTTGTTTTCCTAGCCTTTTCTTAAATGATCGAAAAGAAATTGGAAAATTATTGAACATCTCCCTTGGTAAGTTATTCCGATCCCTAACTCCCCTTCCTACAAACGAATATTTGTCCTAATTTGTCCTCTTGAATTCCAACTTTATCTTCATATTGTGATCTTTCCTACTTTTAAAGACACCGCTCAAACTTATTCGTCTACTGATGTCTTCCCACTCCCCCTCTCCACTGACAGCTCGGAACATACCACTCAGTCGATCAGCTCGTCTCCTTTCTCCCAAGTCTTCCCAGCCCAAACTTTGCAACGTTTTTGTAACGCTACTCTTTTGTCGGAGATCATCCAGAACAAATCACACTAAAATATTTATAAAAATATAAAACTGTACGTTTATTTCTGTTTAAATACTTACGAACTTGAAATCTGGAACTTATCTAAATGAGTCTCGTGTTTTCCCGCTCTAGCATAGAATACGAGGTGTTGAAAAACTTATCTGGTACTAACTGTTTTGTATACTCTTTCAGAAACTCGACAATGTCCGTATTCTTTATCAGTATGATACACAGTACCTTAGAAAACTCATTGATAGTCTGTAGATACGATTTGTCCCTCTCTTTTCTTCTCCTCCTAATATTCTGAACACACAGTTCATTAAAGATCTTCCTTCTTTATTCGTTGATTCGACCAGTGATACCCAAATACATTTTCCAAAATACTTTTCCCTCAGTTTTGCTAACGCCACTTTATAAAGCTCAGATAAGTAATTTTCCCTAATTGTTGACTTACCTGGAGCTAATTGCTTCGTATACTCTTCCAGGAACTCGACTAAGTTCGTATTCTTTATCTTAATCAATGATAAATCTGTCAATATACTATAAATGCTTTACACAGGTCTGCAGCGAATTTTCTTCGTGTTGGTCCATGTTTAATTAAGCTACATTTACAAAAGGCTAGTGTTTTTGTACCAAAATTAATTCTGTTAGTTTATTGTATTGTTTTCGTTTGAAGATGTGGAAATTGGTACCTTTTAGTTACGGCTACCTTCGTGTTAGAATATTTTCTACATAAAACACTCCCATCTGTAAAATTGTTTCAAATTCTCATGCATACACATACAATAACTTCACTGACAATTCTGTTCATATTAGCCATGGTACAATAAGTAGTAACAATACATCACTTTATGACTTACTATGGACCATAAACCTGATCCAACACAACCAATCTGGGACAGAGAAGAAACTAATGGTGCACGGAAGGAATGCAAAGTCAACACTGTTGTAAGTAAAAATCCAGAAATCAGGACTTGCTAAACTGAGTTGCAGACAGACGAAGTTCTGTATGTTCGGGGAAAGAATGCACTTCCCACCTGGTTTCGGTCTACTTAGTGATGACCAACACAGCTCATCTCTCTCAATATGGCATAAGCAAGTGACTAATGCCCAAGTTGCTGCTATGCAAACCATTAAAATTGTTCTATATTGTCCGACGTATAATGAAATATGCCCTTACGGGAGAACACAAAATATGCCCCGGTTAAGAGAACTATCCCAAATATGCAACATTCACAATTATCAGAAGTGTAGGGATCAACTTTAATACACTCTAATACAAGTGCATACAATAATCGTTGCTTTGAATTTCTATCAAAAGTTATGTTTTAATTGCCCGTATTAAAGTAATTACTAGAGGTCTGGTGCGACAATAGCCAAATTTATTGAAAATATTTTAACATATTTCAATTAATTGAGAATCCAATTTAATCGCAGGTCGCCCATGGGTGTCAAATATAAAGACTTGCACCAGGCAAGCTGAATAAGTCTTCGGACACTCCCGGTTCTAAAAGCCATACGCAAAATAAATAAATAAATAAATAAATAAATAAATAAATAAATAAATAAATAAATAAATAAATAAATAAATAAATAAATAAAACCGACGTAGAGCCTCCGTGGTTCAGGTGGCAGCGCGCCAGCCTCTCACCGCTTGGTTCCGTGGTTCAAATCCCGTTCACTCCATGTGAAATTTGTGCTGGAAAAAGGGGAGACGGGACAGGTTTTTCTCCGGGTACTCCAGTTTTCCCTGTCATATTTCATTCCAGCGACACTCTCTCATATCATTTCATTTCATCTGTCGTTCTTTAATCATTGCCCCGGAGCAGTGCGACAGGCTTCGGATGCCGTCACAATTCCTATCCTCGCCAATAGATGGGGCTTCATTCATTCCATTCCTGACCCGGTCAAATGTCTGGAAACAGGCTGTAAATTTTGATCTTTCAATACCAACGTATTAGGACTTGCTCTTCAATAAAGTCTGCAAAGCACCCTTAGGGATTGCTTCGTTCTGAAACAGTACTTAGGTGCATGCGATATTCTTTGTATTTGTTGTGTCACAATCTTGACGTTGTTCACTCTTTCTTTGACGTCTGCTTGTACATCTGTTGGAGCCTTAAGCGAACTGAACGCTACGTATAGCTGCCCTGGAGTAAAAACGGCCTTAGGCAGATAGATTTCAATTTTCTTAAAGGTCTGGCTTTGGAATTTAATTACAGCAATAGGAAATGCTAGTGTTAATGGAAACTGCAAAATTGACGTACGCCTACAGAATGGTGTATTTGGTTTGCTTAATATAAGATTTATTCTGGATATGAAACCGACATAGACTTTTCCAAGATCTGGAAGAACTTCCAGCTTAACTGTGTTCCACCACTACAAAAAACACGGCCGCAAATACTGTGGTTTGTCTCTCCTCGCGTAATGGTACTTGTCATAGGTAATGCAGACATACGTCAACTCCGTTTGAATAATCTGGAAGCTCCAAGGAAACTGAATATCCCACAGCCACGCTGATACGAACCTGCCAACCATCAGGCGATCACGTGATTCTACCTCCCAGTGACCTCTAAACAACGGTTCAAATGAAAAGCAGAAGAAGTTTTAATTGTGTGTATACAACCCATAACATGAGATTTAAAAAAATGTTTAATGTTTGAGCTGATGTTGAAGCTCAGGGTTTTCATTTAAGGCATCAACCATGGAAATTCGCTCAATAGTTAGGCCTATAGCACAATTTATTTATACTAAACCCTCAATAATTCGGACTTCATTAATTCTAACTTCAAATATCTATTATTATTATTATTATTATTATTATTATTATTATTATTATTATTATTATTATTATTATTATTATTATTATTATTATTATTATTATTATTATATGAGAAAGCACCACGCAGTTGTATTTTCTTGTCTCGCTGAAAGCGAGAACAGACTTCTGCATATGCGTGGCATCCTATCTAACTCTGTGTTAAATTTTACTTAACAAATGTTAATTAACGTAAATACTGTACCAGGAAGGCATAGGCCCTGGCACATATGAGTTATAAAATTTTTATTCATGAGCGAACGGCTAAGTTACGACGTACGAACAGCTGTGCGAGAGAATGTTCTCGTCCCTACTCCACTGCGTGAGGAAGACAGCATGAGAGGGGCAAGGTCGAGTGACGTCAGCACTGCTTGTAGCTTACCTCCCCGTAGAATTCTCTCGAAACCATTTTTAAGCTTTTCAACGACTGGATCAATAAATATGAGACCAACACTAAATTGCAGCCCGCATTTTAAAAGTATAACCCTGCAAATTTGAGATTAATCCGCCCAGTGGTTTCCAAGATATAACAAGTTGAAGTTTGGGAAGTATTATCACCCCTTCGTCACCTGACTCAGAGTGCTGCTCGCAGCCGGATATAAATAGGTCAACGAACCGAGGGTACAGCCAGTGTACCTTAAACTCTACGATCATGACAGGAAGACAGTACGCTCCGTCGCGCTAGGCGAAGACGTAGAAGTTACACTCGAGCACTTTCAGATTGTGCGAAGACGTCGCAAGTAAAGTTCTACCGCGTCCTGGCGAATGAAATGTTATAAAATTTTCTCCGACTAAATCGTCATTGCATAATATTTACGAGTATATTAACCGAGTGAAGTTACAATAGAAATTGTGAATTGAAGTGTAACTGGGAATTCAAGTGTTTCATTTACCAGTTGACGGTATTGTAGACTTTGTCATTTTCTCGTAATTTCGAACTTTGCCATTGACTGTGGCAGTATTCTAAGACATTGTGTGGGATAAACTGAACTTCCAATTTATAACAATTTAAATGATTCTGATACACATTTCTCGTATACTAGCACAATTGTGAACTGCGTGAGATACTATTCCACTAAACATTCAACAAATAACAGGGCTAAATGTGACTATTTCTTCGTATATTTTCTCGAATTTTCGATTACTACCTCGAGAAACTAACTGAATGTTAAGGACTTTTATGGCAATATTAGGTCGTACGGACTCGTGTTATTAAAATTCAGTCATAAAATCTTCTTAATCTATGAACATTATTATTCCAGAGACTGTTGTAGGAGTGTTATTAATGACATTTTTTTCGAATGTTTCATGGACTGTGATGATAATTTTACGGTTAAACCTAGGACATAATCAGTGACTATTATTCACTGTGACAGTGTTCGATTTTTATTCGATAAACTCTCTCTCTCCCTCTCTCTCTCTCTCTCTGTGTGTGTGTGTGTGTGTATGTGTGTGTGTGTGTGTGTGTGAAACTATGTTTTCCAGTTTGAAAACGACTGTAGGTCATTACTTCATTAACTTGACTTACTATAGCCTAGACTGTGATATTCTAAGTCACGTATTCAACATCGTAAGACAAAAGTGAGAATACGAACTGGGCATTAAGTCTTGTGTCAGTGTATAATACCAATCCTAATGATAATTGAGAGCTCTATAGTCCATTATTTTGTGCCAATTGAACTTTCTGTGTTCCGACATTATCTTTAAAAGAACATCGGAAATCTTGGCGAAGTGTCGTGGGATTGTACTGCGTAGAACGTCATTTCCAGCGTGGGATTAACGTGGTTTCTTCGATCATGGTACCCAGCGAGGGACGTCGACGAGGGATAATAAAGCGGTGTCTTCATTAAACGGACTTGTCACGCTGCTGGTGCTGAGTTCGAGTCTTGGCTGCACGCTGCAGAAAGTTCCAGTCACCAAGCCGCAGGACAGTACTTCTCCAAATACTTATAAGCAGATTACAGGTGATATAAGTGTTTTACTTATATTTTGAGTGATTAATTCTACTTAGACACTAACTGACTTTTAACAAAGCACTCAATTAATCATAGTGCTCCATCCAACAACAGAAAAGTGCCTCGTGTGAATTTCAGCTTGCTATTCCTAATAATTCAAGAAGACTTCATGTCTTGCTTTTCAACTGTAAATTCCTCTCTAAAATCTTTTATAACTTGAAGTAATTTCACGTAGATGAACTATAGGGTTTGCCATAAAGAAAGTGCACTATTTTATTTTCTTATAACATCAACTTAGATGAACTGTAGGAGTATACAGCAAGTGATCAAATGCTTTTTTAACTATCAACTTATTCATGGAAGTGTGTGTAAATATTATGTTTAAAAATCTCAGAAAAACTGTAGGTTTGCATCACAAGTAATGGACTTGATTTTCACGCAACCTAGAAATTTGGTTGAATGAAATTCTATGTGCAAAGTGTTATTTTGGTATTTAAATCCATCTAAGAGATCTTAGATGAACTGTAGGGTGTTTACGATCTCATAAAAGTGATATTTGACATTTTTTAACAAGTGGATGTCTCAGAATACAACAGCTCCGATATTTTACTTTTGCATTTTGAAAATATTGACTGAAAATTTAATTTTGACGGCTCAACTGCAGGGTGATTTACATGAATATTTTTAATAAATATTGTCAAAATAGATTTTACCATCTATTATCCACCCTGCGAAAATATCCTTCTCTGTACCTGCTCCAATAAGTGAACGCACACTACCTGAGATCCTTCGGCCCCATAATCATTTCCCGGTACAATACATACATACATACATACATATATTATCATTATAGACTCTTATGCATGTCAGCGTTTAGTCTGCAAGCCTCTGTGAGTTTAATAAACGTCGCCACAATCCTCGATTTGCAACTAGTGTTGTGGCTTCATTTAGCTCTTATCTTTAAATCGTTAGAAACTGAGTCTAACCATCATCGTTTTGGTCTATCTCTACTTCTCTTACCCTCCATAACAGAGTCCATTATTCTCCTAGATAACCTATCCTCCTCCATTCCCCTCATATGACCCCACCAACGAAGCCGGTTTATGCGTACAGCTTCATCCATAGAGTTCATTCCTATATTAGCCTTTATCTCCTCATTCCGAGTACCCTCCTGCCATTGTTTCCACCTGTTTGTACCAGCAATCATTCTTGCTACTTTCATGTATGTTACTTCTAACTTATGAATAAGATATCCTGAGTCCACCCAGCTTTCGCTCCCGTAAAGCAAAGTTGGTCTGAAAACAGACCGATGTAAAGATAGTTTCGTCTGGGAGCTGACTTCCTTCTTACAGAATACTGTTGATCGCAACTGCGAGCTCACCAATTGTTATTAATTTGAAAGTATTCGTGTGTGATGGAAAATAAAATAACGGATGATTATATCACAAAATTCACTGTATTATATGAGTCCAATGTAAGGCTCCTACAGCACCGGAAAAATGTGATAATTGATACGTCTTCAATGATTTTCCGTGCATTATTTTACTGCAGAGGAAATAATGCAATGCCTTGCCAATACCGCAACGGCAGCAGAAACTCGTTGCACAATTCTGCATGTTCCTGTCTTTCACTAATGAACATAGTAGCCTATAATTCCATGAAAGTAGTTTGAAGCATATGCCGGCCAGAGAAAGGGCGTCACCTTTTAAGTAGGAAGATGAGAGATGTAAAATGACGCTTTAAGGAATAAGAGTTCGGTTCTTTAATGAGGATCCAGAGATTGACTTTAAAGAAATAGAAAGCCACGACTACATAAGAGTAGTTGGAGAAACTATTAATGACGTAAAAGTGTGGTTTTTTGGAGATCATGGTCCTACAGGTTGTCACAACTTGATGGAAGATGTGATTGCTGAGAAAACTCAGAGTAATAACAACGAGGAAGAAGCAGGTGAGATTCAAGTCCCAACGAACAAACACCCAACACAAGAATGTACACTGGGTGGCCAAAAGTCATGGAAAGACACTGAATGTGATGTTAATAACTAGTAGGTCCTCCGCGAGCCCACGAAACGGCAGCAATACGACGAGGCATCGACTCTACAAGGTGTTAGAATCGTTCTGAATGTATCTGCCTCCACGCATCTTACTCTGCTACCCACAATTGGTCTTGATTAGTTGGTGCGGGGTTCATGAAGCATACATCAGCATCGACAACATCCCACAAAGCCTCGATTGGATTAAGATCGGGGGATCTGGATGGTCAATCCATGGTCGAAAATTCACTGGAGTGCTCCTCAAACCACCTGCGTGCCACCACAGAGCGGTGACATGGCGCGTTGTCCTGTTGAAACATGGCATATCCATTAGGGTACTCTAGGGCCAGAACGGGATGCAGATGGTCTGGTAAAAATGGATTCCTGACTCCCAACATTCAACTGGGTGGTGATCTGACTCACATTAGCCCGTCAAGGGCCCAGTATGGTTCTGCAGAGGCGACGTGATGTCCGTTCGTTAAACACCTGTGGTCTTCCCGTGCGGCGGTTTACGCGGCTGATAACATTCTCTCTGCGACATTGAAGATCCACTCTCGACACTGTTGACCTCGAAAACCCGAATTCGTGTGTAATCTCCGCAATGCTATGACACATGCGCCATGCGTCGATGTTCATCCCACGTTCAAAGTCGGTTAACGCGCGACGTGTTGAAATCTTCACGACACTGGTGTCTGTAACAGACTGCTCAGCTAGCCGCAACACTCAGGGGTTAAGCACGGCACACTGTCTAACAGTTCACCCCTTCCCTTTACTTTTGGCCACTCAGTGTATTTGGACTGCCTCATTGAATTTGTTGACTCTAGACCTGATTTCCGGAAGTATTATTTGAACTTACGAGAGGTGCGACATCATGCTTTAAAGGATCAGTAGATGAAGATAAGTGCGTCGTTTAAAATCAAGATTTTAGAAACTATGAAATTAAGCAGTGGACGACTTCTGGGTGTACGGTAATAAGCAATTCAGATGATGGGCATTTGCATAAAAAGCATATGAGATATGGATACTGATACTTCAAATAATGTATTTGTATCCATAATATGAAAAGTAGAAGAGGTTAAAATTACATCCAATTTTATTACAGAAATGTTATAACTGTGCTGTTCTTCTACAATGTTGTATTTTAATGCTGAACACCTACATAGTGTATTGGTTTCCAAGGCTGCGTGCGTTTATATTTTTACTGAAATTATTTCAAACTATTTGATAATTCAGACTTTTCACTAATCCGGACTTGGTCTTCCTCCCATTATTCGGATTTACCGAGATTTTGCTGTATTTATTTAAACTTTAACAATCTTATTTTTACCGAAGTGCCATCTCCCTAGGTCCCTGAATTTTGTGTTACTTTTGGGATTATACTGTGTATTAGGACGGGGCCTCTGAAATGATCTTAGTGTTGAGTCTTAAAACTCATCAACGAATTCATGTTAAGTGATTTATTTTTTATTTTATTTATTTATTTATTTATTTATTTATTTATTTATTTATTTATTTAATTAACCGGAAGATGATTCAAATTGTGAGACACAAATTCCACTGTTCGGTTTGTAAGTTCAAGTAAGCAGACACAAAGAAAAGAAAGCGATCTATGAACCCATGATATGATATTTTTAGGACAAATACAATCTAAATAAAATCACAGTCCGCATGTCGCTTGTACGATGTTATCCCCCCAAAAGTACATGAAAGTATGTTGTAAACAAATTCACATATACTGAAAACACACTGTGCGCACCCACTAGCAAAATCTAACATTAAAATACATACATACATACATACATTATCATTATAGACTGTTATGCCTTTCAGCGTTCAGTCTGCAAGCCTCTGAGAATTTACTAAACGTCGCCACAATCCTCGATTTGCAACTAGTGTTGTGGCCTCATTTAGTTCTATACCTCTTATCTTTAAATCGTTAGAAACAGAGTCTAACCATCGTCGTCTTGGTCTCCCTCTACTTCTCTTACCCTCCATAACAGAGTCCATTATTCTCCTAGGTAACCTATCCTCCTCCATTCGCCTCACATGACCCCACCATCGAAGCCGGTTTATGCGTACAGCTTCATCCATCGAGTTCATTCCTAAATTAGCCTTTATCTCCTCATTTCGTGTTCCCTCCTGCCATTGTTCCCACATGTTTGTACCAGCAATCATTCTTGCTACTTTCATGTCTGTTACTTCTAACTTATGAATAAGATATCCTGAGTCCACCCAGCTTTCGCTCCCATAAAGCAAAGTTCGTCTGAAAACAGACCGATGTAAAGATAGTTTCGTCTGGGAGCTGACTTCTTTCTTACAGAATACTGCTGATCGCAACTGCGAGCTCACTGCATTAGCTTTACTACACCTTGATTCAATCTCACTTACTATATTACCATCCTGGGAAAATACACAACCTAAATACTTGAAATTATCGACCTGTTCTAGCTTTGTATCACCAATCTGACATTCAATTCTGTTGGATTTCTTACCTACTGACATCAATTTAGTCTTCGAGAGGCTAATTTTCATACCATACTCATTGCACCTATTTTCAAGTTCCAAGATGTTAGACTGCAGGCTTTCGGCACAGTCTGCCATTAAGACCAAGTCGTCAGCATAGGCCAGGCTGCTTACTACATTTCCACCTAACTGAATCCCTCCCTGCCATTTTATACCTTTCAGCATATGATCCATGTAAACTACAAACAGCAAAGGTGAAAGATTACAGCCTTGTCTAACTCCTGTAAGTACCCTGAAAGAAAAAATTATTAAGAATGTTAATGGAAGAGTACGAAGAAGATTATGGCCTATTATTATTACCTTCATTGGGTGTAGAGGTACAATTTAATTTTTCTTTGTTGATGGAGTAAGAGATACAAACTTGAAAAAGGCATACAGGAATAGTAACAGTTAGCAAAACCAAGGTCATTATGTCATTGATCTTCATGTGAAATTATTGTTAACAACCGTGTTACTTCCGCTGTTTATCTGTCTCTGTTTTAACCTAAGTGATCTCTTACAGACATAAAATGGACCTCGCCCTGTGCCTAGTTCTTCTCACCATACTGGTGGTCTCATCTGCCTCCATGAACCGATCGACATTCTCTCTGGCCTGTTCTGAACTTGTCCTGGATTATTCTATGTGGAGACACTGGCAAGAGGTCATTATCTTCGTACCACCTACTACAGGTCAGTACAGATCCCTTTTTCATGTCTTGATTACTATGTGCTGAATGACTTAGCTTCTAAATCGAGAGTTTCCAAACCATGTGACAAATTCTCGATTTGTGTCACTAGCTTCATAAAACATACTGTATGATGCAATGCGCTCCGCATGTCGCTTGTACGATGTTATCGCTCCGAAAGTACATGAATATAGGTTGTAAACCAGTGTAGATAAACTGAAAACACTCTGTGCGCACTTACTAGCAAACTCTCACGTTAAAACGAAAGAAAAAATTATTAAGAATGTTAATGGAAGCGTACGAAGAAGATTATGGCCTACTATATGAACACTCCAATAATGTCCAAGTTACAACAATGTGTTACAACTGATGTATCCCTGTCATAGTCACTATCTGCCGAACATAAAGCCTAAGTTCTCTACGGCATTCTCCATTACACCTTCATTTTCCCACGCCACGCGTGTGACTCGAACACTCAGCAACAACGGACTTCTTTGTTGCCATTGTTGGCGAGTGGTCCATTATTATTACCTTAGGCAGGTTATTAATGCATGAGAAATCGAGGGAGTTCTCGAGACAGAACCTCGTATCAAACTTCAAAGAGAGAATTGGCAGTGTTTAGATTGACGATTTCACAGCCCTGAATAATAGACATGATATCCTTTGTGTTTACGTTTCGTGAAGACTTTGCTCGACTTCTTCAGAAGTTAACTATGTCATCATCATCAATCAATCAATCAATCAATCAATCAATCAATCAATCAATCAATCAATCAATCAATCAATCAATCAATCAATCAATCAGTCAATCAATCAATCAAGCAAGCAAGCAAGCAATCAATCAATCAATCAACGTCACGACTGATCTGCACTTAGGGCTGTCACCCAGGTGGCAGATGTCCTATCAGTTGTTTACCCAGTCTTTTCTTAAATGGTTTCAGAGAAGTTAAAATTTTATCGAACATCTCCATTGATAAATTATTCCAATCTCTAATTCCTCGTCCTATAAACGACTATTTACCTCAATTTTTCCTTTTAAATTCCAACTTCACCTTCATTATTATGATATTTCTTACTTTTAAAAACTCATTCAAGCTTATTTGTCTACTACTATCATTCCACGTGATCTGACCGCTGACAGCTAGGAACATACCGATGACCGCTCAACGGTTCTAAGTTCTAACAAAATAGAAATGGGAACAAACGAATCAACAGAGGAACCGCCAATTGAATTCAAACTTTTGCTAGGTCTGTCGTGAGTTCTCTTCTAAGGCAGCGCAGTGAAGTCTTCGTAAACCGTAAAATCCTCCTGCAGTAGTCCCTATCACATGGCATAAACTCAACAAAATTTCATGTCCAGTAAAATAAATCTAAAACAGAGACTCCTTGACTCCGGAGCTATCTTCCGTTATCTCATTTTTACTATCCTTTCACTCAGCCCAGACATTATCAACTTCTACCTCAGTGTGTTTTCCTTATTATTTAAAAAATAATTATATGAATGTAACTTAGAAAATTCAAAACGCAATAGCTCTCATTCTCCTGTGGGTGGGGGTGGTAGAATAACACCCACGGTATCTCCTGCCTGTCTAAAGAGGCGACTAAAAGGGGACCGTGGGTTGGCGACCACGGGACCCTTAGGTGAATCCTGTCACTGCTTTCTTACCTGTGCCAGGCTCCTCACTTTCATCTCTCCTATCCCACCTCCCGTGGTCAACTCTTGTTCTTTTCCCACCTCGACGCTGGTCGGTTTCCGAGGCCTAGGGAGTCTTTCATGTCCACGCCCTTCGTGGTCCTTGTCTTTCTTTGGCCGATATCTTCATTTTTCGAAGTGTCGGATGCCTTCCATTTTTCCTTTGTTTAGTATTATATAGAGGAGGATTGCCTAGTCGTATTCTTCCTCTTAAAACAATAATGCTCTCATTTAAACGAAAAGTCATGAGACAAAGAATCTGAAAATTAGAAAATTCTAAAATCGTTAATATGTTCGATATTTCTTTTCTCAAAACTTCGAATAAAGGGCAATCGGAAATTATTTAATCTACAGATATTGGTATACAGTGTTTACTTCGGGTCAATACTAATTTAGATCTTCTTCTTCGACGTAATTAGTCCTACTGAATGAGGTCGCTGATGCGAACTATCTTCATCCATCAAGGGTCTGTCGTGTGCCATCTCCTCCGTAAGTCCGCGCAGGCTCATGTTGTCTTGAATGTTGTCCATCTACCATCTTCTGGGACGCTCTCTACTCCACTTTCCTATTGGCAGCACTCCTTCCTAAATGTTGCTGGTCCCTTCTTTTGAAGTGGCCATACGATCTGAGTCCAACTTCCCTGACTTTTTCAGGCATTTGCATCTCTTTCAGTCTTCGACTTACCACATCGTGCCTTACTTTATCCAGCCTTGTCTTCAAACCTCTGCATCCTCGTATCTTCCACATCTAGTTCTTCTGCCCATTTTCTTGTCATCGGCTAGGTTTCTGCTCCCTATTAGTCACATCTGTTCTGACTACGCTCTTCTTCTTCTTATTCCTCTGCTACCATACGCATGCCCATTACGAGGAGGCGGCGTTCATAGGATATGGTAGCTTGCCAGCCCTCAGCTCAGTATACAGTAATGCTGTTGGGCGGATCATTGTACGGTTGATCTTCTAATTTTGGAACACGTCTCACATGTGCATCCTCGGGACGATGGCCGATGATAGATTTCATATCTGCATTGAATGTGTCAGTCCAGCGCTGCTTTTGGTCAACCAAGGGAACGCAGACTTTGAATTCTAAATGCTGAGTGGCACTAATGACAGTGCAAACCACTTCATTCTCGTTTCTTGACAACGATCGACACAATGCCCGACAATTATCTTATTTCATCTCTGTACCTGATGGAGGACGGAGACATACACATCTCTATTGCGAGGGAGCGGCGTTCAGAGGATATGGTGGCTGACCAGCACTCCGTTCCATAAAATGCTATTGGGCGGATCGTTATTGGATTTCAGTCAGGCTGTCTTACGGATTATCCCTTCCAAATTGTTTGTTATCTTTCTGTCAGAACTCAGATATTTGAAAATTTGCCATAGACCGTCTTCTTAACTGCCGCTCCACTCTGCATAGCAGTCTACGTTACAATTCCCCCCACCCACCCACCTTTGGTTGGGGGCGGTAGAATAACACCCGCAGTATTCCCTGGCTGTCGTAAGAGGCGACTAAAAGGGACCCCAGGGCCTCTTAATTTGGGAGCGTGGGCTGGCGACCACGGGGCCCACAACTGAGTCCTGCTATTGCTTCCACTTACTTGTGTTTCTCATGAGGTACTATCACCCCGTCAACACAGTAATTAAAACTGAGAGGATTTTTCCTCCTGGTAAAACTTACAACTTGACTCTTCATCCCATTTACTATCATACCATTGTCCGCTGTCCATCTCACAACATTGTTGAAGATCCCGTTCAGTCACTCACAATCCTGCAACTCATCAATAAATCAATACTGATCTGCATTTAGGGCAGTCGCCTTTTCTTAAATGATCGCAAAGAGATTGGAAATTTATTGAACATTTCCCTTGGTAAGTTATTCCAGTCCCTACCTCCCCTACCTATAAACGAATATTTGCCCCAATTTGTCCTCTTGGATTCCAGCTTTATCTTCATACTAGCTGATCGACCCGTGCTTCGCTACGGAATTCTACATTGTATACAGAATTCTAGGTGAAGTAGTGTACACGTTGTGAGCAAGATTGTATTAAATTGCATAGCACTTAACGTTAGTCTATAAATGCGACGGAGAAGTCACCAAACGTCTTTTCTCATATGGAGACTGGGTTAGGGAATTTTCATTGTAATGGTAGGCCCCATTGCATACAGTCACAGTTGGGGAGTTTTCGTTAAATGGCAGACTGTCTTAATAGTTTTCCCAACTGAAATGAACATAGGTCATTACAATGACGTCAGTAAGAATGGCGCAATTAAAAGCAAATGCTATCGTATGAAATACTCGCTAAAATGAAAAACCACACATTTTCTCACTTTTAACGCTGCCGATCTAACAGTCCCACGATCCAGAGCTGAAATGACCAAGCCGCAGACAGCAGTGATACGTGAACACACTTCGTCTTATTTCGGCTGGGTGGGGATGTCAAATAGAGGAAACTCCCAGGGCAAGAACTATGCCCTTTTACTAATCTGTTTCCGAGGAGTACCCCATGAGTCGGAAAATGTCAGTTCACTACACAGGCGGCGGAAAAGTCTATCTGACTTGGAGGCAAATTTTCTCTCCAAGCCAGAGGAGAAACCCCCTCTCCACTGCTAATTTGAAATAAAATGAATGTAGAATTTAATAAAAGTGAAGAGGGAGAAGCTTTTCTTAAGAATTGGCTCTTTTTAGAGTTGAATTTTGAGTTATTTAGTGAATTGTGGAGCTATAATTTGGAATAGGCCTAAATTGTAATTCTAGACCAGGTCATACTACTACTAAGTGAGGCCCTGCCTTAAGAGTGCACACTGCTCATTCAAAACAGAGCGTCAGAGTAGGGATCGAATAGCTGGAATACTATAATGAACCAGTGTGTTACGTACCAGCAGTATCAGAAAATGTATGAACCAGAGGAACGGCATGCTAGAGAAGAAAGTTTTCTAACTCCGCAGCTGTTTCCCGCCAATATTCAGTCAGGCTGTTATACTCGGTACGCAGCAATAATCCCATCTATCGGAGTTGAGCGTAAGAGACAAAGAACATGACAACAGGCAATGGTCAATGTACTGTTCTTGTTGCTCAATGTTATGCGCTTTCGATATTGTAGACCAGGCCTCTCAAACGCCCCAACTCTCACGCGTGCAGAGCGAGGTGCATAGGCTCTGTGCACTGTGCATCGGTACGCTTCGCCTCAACTCGGCTTGACTCGGATGGTGTAGTGTGCTGAGAGCGACGAAGCGTTTGGTGGTAGACGACGTGTTTATCAGTGAAATAGATAAGCGCACGACTACAACATAATAATGGAGCAACCTGTTTCGAAGAAAGCAAAGACTTCCGAAAGTCCATTTCAATCGAACTGGGAAATTTCGTATTTTTTTTTTTTGTTTGTTTGTCGTGACGATAACGCCAAATGCTTAATCTGTGGGACGATAATTACGTGCGTAAGAAAATCGTCTATTGAAAGACACTACAACAGACTACATTCGGAAAATTATTGTGAAATCATAGGAGACGTCAGAGAGAAAGAATTAAGGAAGTTGAAACAGCTTGAAGAAGAGCATTCTATATCCACAAATGAGGTTTGTTCCAGTACTGTAGCATTTTCATTTTGGTTACAGGTTCTGCATGTTTTTTAAATTATGTTTACATTCCTCTCAAAAATGTATGTGTATTTCTAATTCACCTTTTTTAATTTTTTTAATAACACTGGTAACCTTGTCCCATACAACTGTGCGTCTCCGCTCACCACACGTAAACATTTCGCAGTGGGGGAGAAACAGCAGTGAAGATGAGGAACGCGGAGACAGGCCGAACGGGGAGACAGGTGTAGGGAGAGAGGAGTGGGGGGTCTGCACTCTGGTCAACCAAGCGAAGTCGTCTTTTGCACCGTGCACAGTGCATGCACCACGCGCATGCACCCTGAGAGGCCCTGTTGTAGACCTTCACATTTAGTTTTCTTCAGACTCTCAAATACCACTCTTATCATAGTCGGTACGGTAAAACTGAATAAAACATAAATGGTGGGAAATTGTATTCTCTATACTGTAACTTTTGTTATGCAGTACTTTTCGATAGGACCAATAACATAGATACAGTATTTAAAAAATAAATTTTAGGCGTCTTCACCTAAACTACAATTTCATCCAGGGTGAATAAAATTGTTTATATCTTAGACTGTAGTTTCTTATTCCCCGACTCTATATACCAACTTTCATTAAATACTGTTAACCCATTTTCTTGTGGCTCGGCGTTGATATGGACATGGCAACAAAAACACAAATTCGTGAATATCTGTGTTATGAAAGCCGGTACGTTAACAATGTATGACATAAATGATCGGAAATTTAATTCTATATCACTTTCGTTATGTAATATTTATCGATAGGACCATTAATAGTATAAATATTTGATAATTAAATTTTAGGCCTTCCCCTAAACTACAATTTCAATCAGCGTGAGGAAAATGATTTACAGCCTAGATTGTAGTGGCTCATCCTCCGACTTCACATACCGATTTTCATTAAATTCTCTTCAGCCGTTTTCTCGTGATGCGTGTGCATACATACAGACAGACAGACAGAAATTACGGAAAATTAAAAAGTGCATTTCCTTGTTACTATGGACATGACCGATACAGAAATACCATTCTTTTCAAATTCTGAGCAATGTACAGACAAAACTTTTATATATATATAGCTTGTGTCATGCTTGTAGAGAGACGAAAGGGACTTGAAAGATTGGTACCTTCTCAGGCTGAGTTGCCACTTGAAAATGAAAACAGTCTTCAGCGTTCCGTTTCCCAAATTAAGACGAAGTACGGGATACCACCAGCGAGATCAAAAAGGAAGAGAGGAAAGCAATAATGCCATGGAATTTTCCTCTTCATCTTCCGCTTTTCCCACATCCTTGTGGAGTCGAGGGTGCCAACTGTGCAGCACATGTGGAGTGGAGCTGTTTTACCACCGGATGCCCTTCCTAACGCCAAACCTATGTGGCGGGATGCATTCACTATTACGAGTAACGAGCGAGTTGGCCACGCGGTTAGCGTCGCGTAGCTGTGAACTCGCATTCGGCAGATGGTAGGTTTGAATCCCACCGTCGGTAGCTCTGAAAATGTGTTAATGCGACGATAAGCCACTAACAAAGGAAACATGTGTTCTTATGGTGGTTGGTAATGTAGTGTGTGAAGAGGAGTATATTGGGACAAACGCAGACACCTAGTCCCCGAGTTAGATAAATTAATTAGACAGAGTTAAAAAGCGACCCAACCGCGAATCGAACTTATGACCCTCTGGAACGGAGGTCTTGACTCTGACCATTAAGCTAAGGAGCCAAAAGCAGCAATCTTTAATATTAAAGTTACATTGAAGTACTATATAGGCTCATTATTGGTAATATATAACAGCTGTCATGGAGCCCTCTGAGGACGGGGAGGTCTGTGGAATACTGTATATCTACGGTATCCCCTGTATGTCGTAAGAGGCGGCTAAAAGGGTTCCCAGCGACTTTCAACTTGGGAGCGTGGGTTGGCGACCACGGGTCCCTTAGCTGAGTTATGGCATTGCTTCCACTTAGTTGTGCCAGGTTACTCACTTTCATCAGTCCTATCCGACCTCGCTTGGTCAACTCTTGTTCTTTTCTAACCCCGGTGCTATTAGGTCTGTGAATGCTAGGGAGTCTTTCATTCCCACGCCCTTTCCTTGGACGATACCTTCATCTGTCGAAGTGTTAGACCTATTCCTTTTGTCATATGATCTCTTAAAACAATAATCACTGCCACCTTCTCAGTGTCATGGAGGTATGAATAGAAATAGAGATGATAATAATAACGAGGTTCCGGTTGAAAAGGAGACTAACTAAAGGCATAATTTCTAGGGAGATAACTAGATGAATCAAATTTGCGTATATTGTCTTTGTACACAATGTTATTATTTATCGAGAACTAGTGTCTAAATGGATCTTCATTTTACTGAAGTAATAAAATTACATTGACTTGTAAACTTATAGTTTGCTGTCATGATTTTTATTTTTACTGTGAATACATTTGCGTTCCGAGGCTCATTTTGTAGTTGAAAGCAACATTAACATCAGCTCAGTTTTACCATCAAGTTCGGAACCTCCTCTGGAACGAACAAGTTCCCTTAAGATCAAAGCAGATTCTATTCCAATCATACTTCACCCCCATAACAACATATGGCCTAGAAACCTGCACAACAACCCAACAAGTGGATAGCAAACTACAAGCCGCAGAAATGAAGTTCCTACGAACTCTAGTACAGAAGACAAAAAGGGACAGGGTAAGGAATGAAAGAATAAGGGAGGAAGCTGGTGTGTACCCATCCCTGAATGAAAAAGTGACAAGGACCCGTTTGAAATGGTTTGGCCATGTCAAACGAATGGACGATGGAAGGACAGCAAAACAATGGCTACACACAGTCGTGGCCGAAAAACGACCGGTAGGAAGACCTAGGAAGAGATGGCTGGACCAAGTGAAAGAGGACATAGGAACAAGAGGAGTTAGCTGGGATGTCGTCCTGAGAGAAGAGTGGTACATGGACAGACAGAAGTGGAGAGAGCTCGTAAACCACACCCGGGCAACTGGAGTGGAAAACTGATGATGATGACTGTGAATACATATTCTTTATTTAAAGAGAGTTCTCCAAGGATTCCGATTCAAGACACAATAATCACAACAGTTCTGAACAAAACTATTTTATGGCAAATTCCTTGCGCAGCCGCTGGCCTCTATCGGGTTCTAGAGTAGGATACTGTTTCGGATCGGAAAGGAGTCGGCTACGTTCGGCTGTGCGTGACGTCAAGCATGGTGCTAGGTGGCGCTGAATCTTAGGCCTCCCTTTCTCCTGCAGTACCTCACATCCCTACAGCCACCGCTTTTCGTGTGAACATTAAAAGCAAACAATACCGCGAGGAGAAGCAAGCAAAAAACGGCACCGTTTTGTGTATATTGTGAAAATGAAGGGCACTGGGGCCAAGTCTGTCAACAAATACAAGACCCCAAGGTTAGAACTGATAAAACTCAAGGCAAAACATTGTTTCCTGTGTCTCAGGAAAGGTCACAATAAGGATACGTGTTTCAAACGAAGAGAGACATCCTGCAACCAATGTTAGAGTTTCCATCACGTATCTATCTGCAGTAAGGCAGACACCCTCTCTACTTGCGTTGGCAAAATAGAAGTCACCGCTTCGAACTCCACATACCTGCAGACTATTCGCATGTGGACCAAAGGTCCGACAGGAAAACTGACACCCGTTGTATCCTAAACACCGGTAGTCAGTTTAGCTTTATTCATCATTCTCTGATAGATTCATTGGAACTCAACATTAATCATAGCCAGACATTGGAGTTTACAACCTTTGACTCACCTTCGAGAACTTTAACTTCAAGAAGGAACGTCTCATTTGAAATTATGGGATTTTCGACTAATGCTCGTATTTGGTTGGTGCTTTCGAAAGTCACAACACCTATACGCTACAACCGATGCCACTGCACGGTATAACGGTCCTGGCTTCACTCAACAAACTCAGACTAGCAGATCCGCAAGACGAAAGTGAACTTCCGATGGAAGTTCTCATAGGCGCAGACCACTACTGGAAGATTGCCTACCATATTTGGATACGTCGCCAGCGGAAACAGATCCAGCGTTACAGTCAACCAGATAATGATCCATCATATTTCATTTGCTGTAGATGAAATCTCCGATGGCAGTGTACGTCAGTTTTGGGAGTTGGAAGCCATCGGCATTAAGGAACATCAAGGGCGAGCACTGTCACCCAAGGATCACGCCATTCTCCAGGATTTCCGTAACACCTACCGTAAGGAAGATGGGAGGAGAGTTGTCTCGTTGCCTAGGAAAGAGGGCGTTCTCTTTTCCCCCAACTTCACCACAGCAGAAAGGCGATTCTCATCATTAGAAAATAGACTACAAGGGAATGACCAGCTGAAGTTCATTTACCATAAACACATGTTAGAATTTTTTTTTCTATTTGCTTTACGTCGCACCGACACAGATAGGTCTTATTGCGACGATGGGATAGGAAAGGCCTAGGAATGGGAAGGAAGTGGCCGTGGCCTTAATTAAGGTATAGCCCCAGCACTTGCCTGGTGTGAAAATGGGAAACCACGGAAAACCCTCTTCAGGGCTACCGACAGTGAGGTTCGAACTCACTATATCCCGGATGCCAGCTCATAGCTGCACACCCCTAACCGCACGGCCAACTTGCCCGGTACATGATAGATTATATACGGAGAGATCAAGTACAGGCTGCCCCTCAGAGCAACTGTTCTTGGGATGTGTTTTACTTACCTCACCACATTGTGAAGAAATCCAATGCGAGTAGCACAAAATACAGAGTCGTCTTCGACGCATCTTCCCAAGAAATAGACTCCCGTTCACTGAACGACCCGCTGGAAATGGGCCCTAACCTGTTACCAGAAATTCTAGGGACATTGTTAAGATTTAGAAAACAATCCAAGGCAATTGTATGCGACGGTCAACAAGCATTCTAACAATTAACACTCAACGAGGGTGATAGAGATCTTACGAGATTTCTATGGTATCGTGTCGAGCGGGAGGACGGAACCTATGACACATCAAACGAGCTGATATCGTATCGCTTTAAACGCTTGCTCTTTGGACTGACATCTAGTCCATTCCTCCTGTCGGCCACTATAAAGTAAACGGCCACACTGAATCGGGACAAATATACAGTTGCATCAGAGCTAGTTCCTCCCGATGGTATCACCACCTTGACGAAGGCAAAATGCATTTTGCCGGGTGTTTTGGAGGCTTCCGTGTTCAAATGATCCTTAGGGCTATGCCGGCGGGAGCATATGCTCCTGGTATGGCCACCCAAATGGGTCTTAGCAAAACAGGATATAAAACGCCTGGAAGCAATGTAAATGTGGATATGGAGGAGGATGCTGAAAATTAGTTGGACGGAGAAAACGTCAAACAATACGGTCCTTAAGGAAATAGACGAAACAAGGGAATTGATCAACACTGTAGAAAAGACGAAAACCAAATTTCTTTGCCACATACTTCGACATAACACATTCCTTACGACTACGCTGGAAGGAAAAAGTTAAGGGTAAGAAGGGAAGAGGAAGGCCGAGGAAGAAGTATCTGGATTCCGTGATGGACAGGCTGAATTTGAAAAAAATATGTTGACCTGAAACGCTCAGCAGAGGAGAGACAAATGTGGTTGCAGCGACAAGGCCTTGCCTGGTCCTCTTGGTCCTCTTGATTGGGGGTTGGGCCTGAGGTTAACACCCTCTTCCCGTAAAAAGAAAAGCTAAGTTATGAAAATCCAAAGAGCTGAAGCCGGACTGATTAACAGACGACGACATAGCATGTATCCTGGACAACGAATGGTAAAAACAAAATTGAAAACTCGTCTCCAATATTCGATCTCTATATAGCCCAGAATCCCTTAAGAAATGATTAGACCAGCATGGGAAGCTGAACGACAGTATTATCGCCTCTGTGGATCAGCGGTAGAGTGTCGGCCTCCGGATCCCAAGATAGCGGGTTCAAACCCGGCAGAGGTAGTCGGAGTTTTGAAGGGCGGAAAAAAGTCCATTCGACACTCCATGTCGTACGATGTCGGCATGTAAAAGATCTCTGGTGACACATTTGGTGTTTACCCGACAAAATTAATTAAATCTCAGCCATAGACGCCCAAGAGATTTTCAGTTTACTCGGCTTGCCATCTAGTGGCGGCCTAGAGTACAACGGAACGTCGAAATTGACGAGCAGACAGCCAGATGGCGTCAAATTGAAATGTCTGCACACGGTAGCTGAGGCCATACGATTATTATTATTATTATTATTATTATTATTATTATTATTATTATTATTATTATTATTATTATTATTATCATCGCCACCCAAGAAATTCGATGGCTAGGAAGTGGTGTATTGGAAAAGAAAGAAGGTGCTATGTTCTATAGTTGTGATGAAAGCAAACATGAGTTTGGTCTAGGCTTCCTTGTTCATAAAGATCTGAAACACGTGGTGATTAATTTCACCCCTATAAACCCAAAGCTGTCAGTAATTAGAATTAAGGGAAGATTATTTAAATACAGTATAATTAATGTACATGCACCAACAGAAGAATCTAGCGAAGATCTAAAAGATGAGTTCTATGATGCCCTTGAAGAAAGTTATGATATATGCCCAAGGAATAATTTCAAGATCGTACTGGGTGATTTTAACGCACAACTTGGAAAAGAAGCCATTTTCCAGCTCACAATTTGAGCCCATAGTAAGTATGAATCTACTAATGACAATGGAGTAAGACTGGTCTGGTTTGCAGCATCCCGGAATATGGTAGTGGGGTCTACCAGATTTCCCCATAAGGAGATACATAACGACACGTGGAAGTCACCTGATGGCATAACTATCAATCAAATTGATCACGTACTGATAGACCAGAGGAATAAATCAAACTTCATGGATGTACGAACTCTCCGTGCACCCAATGAGGATTCAGATAATTTTTTTAGTGATGGCTAAGATAAGAGCGAGTATATCAAATGCCCAAAAAGAAAGACAAACCAGGAGAGAAAGGAACAATATTTCAGCCTTGGAATCAACGGACACTTGAGAATTGTACTGCCAGAAATACTCTCAGACCCTAGAACAAGAACCAGAAACAATAAACGACGGTAAGAACATAGATCAGAGATGGTTAACTATAAAAACAGCTATAGACAAATCAGCTAAGGATGTACTAGGGTTGGAGAGACAATTTTAAAGACCTATATGGTTTGATGAAGAGTGTAGGAGGTTTACTGAAGAGAAGAACATCGCATACCAAAATACATTACAGACGAACTGTACAAGAAGTTTGCTGGAGGATTGCTGAGAGAAAAGGAAGATTGAAAAGAAGATACATCTCCTAAAGAAACGGGAATGGACTAAGCTTGAAATGGAATGTATGGAACTGTATAAGATGCAGAATGAAACCATAAAGTTCTATACAAAAGTGAACAGTGCTCGAAGACAGTTTACTCCAAATAACTAGCCTGATTAGAGATGTAGAAGGAAACATAATAAGCGAGAATAAACAGAGTCTGGAAAGATGGCGCGAAGACACTTTAATTATTTACTGAGCCGAGAGCTAGAACAAGTAGATGATGCTTCCCATGAGCGTGAACAAGGATTGGACCATGGAAAATCATTAGATAGCCCAGTGATAGATGAGGTTAGATAAGCATTAAGGAAGCTGAAGAATAATAAATCTCCTGGCACTGATAGCATGCCAGCAGAATTGCTAAAAAGTGCAGGAGCAACGTTAGAGCAGTCCTTGTTTGATCTTATTACTCTCATTTGGGAACAGGAGAAGATACCAGAGGAGTGGAATGAAGGAATAATATGCCCCATACATAAAAAGGGCGACCGAATGGAGTGCAGAAACTACCGTGGAATCACCCTTTCGAATCTGTACCCTGGCCGTCACTCTTCTTTCCTCCAACTTTTCCATGCGCCATAACGTTTTTAACGGTTCCAAGTTGGTCGCCCACTTGGAGAGTGGGAGTTTAATCTGTTGCAAGAGTGCGGTGAGTTCCTGATATATAGCGATTACCTTTGAGTCATTATTGACACTTGCAGTGAGGTCATCCATAAACATAGATTTGTTAACTAGCTCTAATCTTCCTCTTCTCCTGTGGCGCTACAGTCCAGGGTGAACCTTGGCCTTTCCAACGAACTTCTTCCATCCATCGCGGTCATATGCTGCCATCCTCCAATTTCTTAGTTTACTGTCCACTTTTTTGTGCTACGTGTTTGTTTTTGATACTTGCTTATTTGGACTATTCTATTTATCTACGATAATTAACATTACTTATATTCGTCACGTCCATCCTTTTACTACCACCTTCCACTACCTACCACACCACAAAATATTTTAAAGTATTTGTAAATCCATCAACGTTACAAATGGTAGCAGAGTATATTTTCTTCTCTTTATAGTTACATTTTTTTATGTTCCTTCTAATATGGCATGCTTTTCTGATAATTTTCCCTTGGGCGAAGATACGACTTCATCACCACCTCCTTCTTATCATAATTTCTCCTTGCCTAACCGTACCGTGGCTGATTTAATTTCCTTTTCTATTTCTAGTCCTCCGAGTTCCTTTACATATCTTTCTACTGCTACATCTGACAACCTGTCGTACATAAATATAATATAAATATAAGGTAGGTAAGGGTTATTCTGCCCGAAGGCAGGTCCGAACCTCCGCAGAGGTGTTCCTGAGCCGAAGTTTACGTGCGGTAGGGTGGCCTGTTCCTTTCCGCTCCTCCATTCCCTTACCCCCCATCAACAGCGCGTGGCAACCCATCCAACTCCTGACCACGCCCAATGTTGCTTAACTTCGGAGATCTCTCGGGATCCGGTGTTTCAACACGGCTACGGCCGTTGGCATATAAATATAAATAATAATAAATAATAAAAAATAATAAATATATAAATTCAAACGTAGGTCCATCTTAAGTGTTTCAAAATTGTACACTATGACTTACAACAACAAGAGTTCAAAAAGCAATTGCATGGAAAGAAAATATTACAAGAAATACTACTAGTTTGATATTCTAGCTCCAGCATCATCATACACAACTCGTACCTTAAGTGTTTCAAAATTTTACGCTACGTCTTACAGTAGACTGAGCGGTCCAATTACTATTATCTTATATACACCACGTTCCTATACAAGTTCACACATACCTTAAATAATTCAGATGCCTGAACACTACAATTTACAGTGGGTTGAGCGCTGCATTAAAATATGACACCATCAAATAGAAATTTAGACACAGTTTACAGAATGCTGGAGTCTGTATCGATTAAAATCTATGTAGGGCTCTGTTATTGTGTTCTCGTCTGGTTATCCGCCATGTTCGTCAGCTGCTTGCAAAACAGTAAAAGTCAGGTCTTGATTTGATGACGTTGAAATCTGGTTTTGTGCTGATGTTAGCTGAAATGAAATGGCGTATGGCTTTTAGTGCCGGGAGTGTCCGAGGACATGTTCGGCTCGCCAGGTGCAGGTCTTTTGATTTGACTCCCGTAGGTGTCCTGCGCGTCATCATGAGGATGAAATGATGATGAAGATGACACATACACCCAGCCCCCGTGCCAGCAAAATTAACCAATGATGGTTATAATTCCAGCCCCTGTCGGGAATCGAACCCGGGAGCCCCGTGACCAAAGCTTCGCTAATATCTTGAAAGAGTGACAACATCTGGCTCTCGCAAGAGAAACCTTTTCTAAAACCAGTCGACGGCCATTAATCCATGAATTTTTCTCCCATTGTTCCCTTAGATATTCATAATGGGTGTTCCATTTGTTTGCATACAATGGACGCAAGGTTAATGGGTCTATAGTTGTCCATTAGCAGCCTGTTTCCCCCTTTAAAAATCGGGACTACAGTTGCTTTCTTCCAGTCATCTGGAATTTGCGTATTGTTGAGAGACACAGTAGTATTTCAAAATAGCGAAGACTAGCTCCTCAGCAATATCATCGGGCCCTGTCAACTTCTTTTTCCTTAAGTTCTTTCTTGAGTGTTTCTACTGCTAATTTTGAAGAGAGAACAATGAGTGTTATCTATATCGCCAGGATATTCTGCTCATTAAATACGTTCCCATACCAATGATTTCATTGATTAGCTATTAGTAGATTGTCAATAATTACCTCACCTTCTCTGGACATTATCATTGACACATCATGGCTGGCTCCTTTCCTTTTCCTAACATACTTATACAGATTTTTCCACTCATTTTCCCTGGAAAAAAGTATACGTTTCATATATTTGTCAAGGGCAGCTTTCTTTTCAGAAGCGAGTTTTTTAGACAGCTTGTGAAACCTATTCATATGCTCTGAACTAAATTTCCTTTTGTTGTACACTTTCCTTACTTTCCTTTTAAGGTTCCTAATTTTCCTATTGTAGTATTTCGGATCTGAGTTACGTTTTATTATTTTAAGGGGCATAGACTGCTCAATAGCCCTATTAATAATAATAACGAAATTATCACACATTACGCTTATGTGCCCGTCTTGTGATACCCATGTGGGAAATATTTGCCATAGAAACTCTTGAAATTTAAAGGGATCAGCTTTACTATGCTCGTATACTTTTATTTTATCCTCATCATCTACTTTAGTATAAGGGATATCTAATATTTAATCCTGCAACAGAATGGTCGCTAATTCCTACCATGACTCCCTTCACTAACTTCCTTCCCTCCTGCGCTACACTGTTCTCACTCTGTTAGTTGCACTCCACCGGCAAGCCTGTTTCACATTGCGCGCAAGATGAGTCCTCAATGTTTTTTTTCTCTTTTTTCGCCATTCTCGTTCTCTCATATTAATTTTTTCTCGCGTTAACTCAAACTTTCTTTTCTCCAGGTTCATTTGGTTCCTATTGAATTGGGAATATGCCTTTGTAACACAGCAAGAGTTCAATATATCACAAGGTATGTCCAACAGTTTTGTCAACATTTAACCTCTGTTGTGGACTTATTGGACATCATGCAAAATAATTCCTTCTGTGCCAATGTTGAACTTCATATCTTCTAGAACTCAATAGAAACATTGGAGATTGTTTAAAATCCGGCATAACCCAATTTTTAAATGTGTTACCTTAGACTATTCGTCAAATAGAGCTCATTTTATTCAATTTTGAGATAATTGTTGATTAATATCGTAATTTTATGAGACATATATCAAAAAGATTTTATTTGTCACTGATCAACATAACTTTGCTACATCTACAATAGTTCATATATTCACCATTGTATATGTACATCATTCCACCACATCCCCAGTCCATTCTTTCATCTTTCATCTCACAGCATAACTCTGTTTTAGGACTATGGTATATACACATGTATCTTGGCCAGGCTGATGATGGTCCTTATAGGATCGAAACTAGTACCTTGTAATAGTATATTGTAATGTTATTGTAAACATCGCATGAATGTTAAGTATTGAGAAGGTGTATTTATTTTATGTGTTGTCATGTAGATTTAATAAGAGAAATAAGAAATAAATAGATTTTCGTAAAAGTCGCCTTAAACAATATTCTTCTAAATGAGTTCAATCCGCCTTTCCTTCATTTCAGCAAATATATATGTTACTCTCGTCTTGAAGTCAGGCGTCTTTCTAAGATGCCACAGCAGTTCCTTCTCTATACCTATTCTCAAGTTAGACAGTCTCTGTTTGATCATCGAATTTCTTAAATATGTTTTAATTGGTTTCAAGGCATCATCATTTCATCCTCATCAAGATGCGCAGATCACCTACGGGTGTCAAATCAAAAGACCTGCATCTGACGAGCCGAACTTGTCCTCGGACACTCCCGGCACTAAAAGCCATCCGCCATTTCATTTCATAGCGCGTTCACTAGAAACTGGCGTTAACTGAATATACAGCACCAAGTTTGTTGTTTCCGTATGCACGCTCTGGAGTTCATTATTAAGAATGTAAGTCAATAGTTGCTGGGGTTATAATACCGTAACTAGTATTGGCGGGCAAGAAAATGCATGTACTGGAGGGTTTTGATGCTATCGCTCATTATTAGGTGTAAGTTTGCTATACTTCGTATTTCAATATTATTATTATTTTATTTTAGACGTGCATTATAATAAAGTAATTTCAAATTAATTACAGTAAAAGTATGCCTGAGATGGTAGCCAATAAGAACACCTTTATAACTGATATTCAAATACCAGCCAATGAGAGCAAGAAGAGACTGTCTACTGGGCGGAGAAATCTCGCTATAGGAAAGTCACAGTTCCACAGTCAGCATCTACAGATAACGTTAGTGTTGCTCTATTTTAAAGCTTTGAAAATCAAAGGGAACATACACAGAATGGACAGCGTCTACTTTCGCCTACGTGTTTCGTGTAACTAACGCGAGCCCTAGCATTGCCGAAGTGAGACGAAAACAATAAAGCGGGGAATACAATAATGGCATGAATGTGGATATAATTAAAGTCCTAAAAAATTGTTCAATTAACTAAGCTAGATTTCGTTCACAAAATATAAAGGGTGCACGCTGTCTACCCTGTCTCCCCTGACTAACCACTGCGCCAAGAGACTTCACGGCTTACACGGTGATGGCCTATGTTTTACATTTGTGTTTACCTTTATGACACCCCAAGGAAAAGAATAGACGTAAGTAATTTATTAGATACTGTATATACTTGCCAGATATTAAAATAGCTGAATCATGGCTGAGAAATGATACCATGGATGCAAACATTTTCTCACGAAACTGGAGTGTGTATCGTAGGGATAGGATAGGAATGGTGGGAGGGGGAGTATTCATTCTGGTGAAAGAAGATTTTGTAAGCTACGAAAAAGTTGAAGATGACAAACATGAGATTCTAGGTGTAAAGCTCATTCATAAATATAATAGGCAACTTGATGTCTTTGGAGTGTACAGACCGGGAAAGGGTACCGCTAACGCTGATTCAGAGTTATTTGATAAGATAATCAGCTATGTGGAGGAATGTGATTCTAACGAGAGATCTCAATTTACAAAATGTCAATTGGGAAGGTAATGCGAACGACAGGAAAAATGACCAAAAAGTGGCAAATAAGTTAATATGGGAAGGACAGCTGATTCAGAAAGTGATGGAACCAACTAGAGGAAAGAATATTCTGTACGTGGTGCTGGTAAAACCAGACGAGCTCTATAGAGTAACCGAAGTAATAGATGGTATTAGTGATCACGAAGCAGTTTTTGTGGTAGCTAAAAATAAATGTGATAGAAAGGAAGATCTTAAAAGTAGGACTATTAAGCAGTACCATATGGGTGATAAAGCAGGTATAAGGGAGTTTTTAAAAAGTAACTATGATCGGTGGGAAACGCTAAATAAAAATGCAAAAAAACTCTGGAATGGGTTAAAAGCAATTGTTGAGGAATGTGAAAGCAGGTTTGTACCTTTAAAGGTGGTGGCGTGTGGCCTCCGGAGAGGCCTGTTGCAGGTCCTTCGATTTGACTCCCGTAGGCGACTTGCGCGTCGTGCTGAGGATGAAATTATGATGAATATGGAGCATACACTCAGTCCCCGTGCCAGGGAAATTAACTAATTATGAATAAAATTCCCGGCCCTGACGGGAATCGAAACTGGGACCCCTTTGACCAAAGGCCAGCACGCTAACCATTTAGCCATGTAGCCGCACTTTAAAGGTGGTATGGAATGGTAAAGACCCACTTTATTATAACAGAGAAATAAAGAGACTAAGAAGGAGGTGCAGATTGGAAAATAATAGAGTTAGAAATGGCTATGGAAGTAAGGAGAAATTGAAGGACCTTACTAGGATATTGAATCTAGCAAAGAAGTCAACTAAGTATAACATGATGGTAAGCATAATTGGCAGTCATATACATTTATTTGAAAATTGGAAGGGCATGTATAGGTACTTTAAGGCAGAAACAGGTACCAAAACGGACATTCCAGGAATCATTAATGAACGAGGGGAGTATGTATGTGAGGATCTTCAAAAGGCAGAAGTATTCACTCAGCAGTATGTAAAATGTAAAATATGTCGGTTACAAGGATAATGTCCAGATAGAGGTGGTGACTAATACTAAATAAATATTAACATCTACCTATGATAACAATGACATTTACAATAAGATACAAAAGTCGAAAACTAGAAAAGCGGCTGGAATTGATAAGATTTCTGGGGATATACTAAAGACATTATGTTGGGATATAGTACCATATCTGAAGTACTTATTTGATTATTGTCTGCATGAAGGAGCTATACGAAATGAATGGAGAGTTTTTATAGTAGCCCCAGTGTATTATATTATATTATATTATATTATATTATATTATATTATATTATATTATATTATATTATATTATATTATATTATATTATATTATATTATATTATATTATATTATATTATATTATATTATATTATATTATATTATATTATATTATATTATATTAGACATGCTTGCGAAATTAATAACTGGTTCGATAGAAGGCAGTTCGGGTTTAGGAAAGGTTATTCCACTGAAGCTCAACTTGTACGATTCCAGCAAGATATAGCAGATATCTTGGATTCAGGAGATCAACTAAACTGTATAGCGATTGAGCTGTCTACGGTATTTGATAGGGTGGATCATGGGAGACTTACTGACAAAAATGAGTGCAATTGGACTTGACAAAGGAGTGACTGTGAATGGGTGGCTATATTTCTAGAAAATAGATCTGAAAGAATTAGAATAGGCGAAGCTCTGTCTAACCCTGTATTAATAAAGAGGGGAATTCCTCAAGGCAGTATTATTTTCTTATTTATTATTATCTTATATATATATATATATATAAATGATATGAGTAAAGAAGTGGAATCAGACATAAGGCTTTTTGCGGATGGTGTTATTATGTATAGAGTAATGAAGAAGTTACAAGATTGTGAGCCACTGCAAAATGACCTCGATAATGTTGTGAGATGGACAGCAGACAATGGTATGATGATAAACGGGGTTAAAAGTCAGATTGTGGGTTTCACAAACAGGAAAAGTCCTCTCAGTTTTAATTATTGCGTTGATGGGGTGAAAGTTCCTTGTGGGAATCATTGTACGTACCTAGGTGTTAATTCAAGGAAAGATCTCCAATGGGGTAATCACATAAATGTGATTGTAAATAAAGGGTACAGACCTCTGCCCACGGTTATGAGAGTGTTGATGGGTTGTAGTAAGGATGTAAAGAAGAGGGAATATAAGTCTCTGGTAAGACCCTAAATAGAGTATGATTCCAGTATATGGATTATTTGATTCAAGGACTGAAAAGCATCCAAAGAAATGCAGCTCGATTTGTTCTGGGTGATTTCCGGCAAAAGAGTAGCGTTACAAAAATGTTGGAAAGTTTGGCCTGGGAAGACTTGGGAGAAAGAAGACGAGCTGCTCGGCTAAATTGTGTGTTCCGAGCTGTCAGTGGAGAGGTGGCGTGGAATGACATTAGTAGACGAATAAGTTTGAGTGGTGTCTTTAAAATTAGGAAAGATCACAATATGAAGATAAAGTTGGAATTCAACAAGAAAAATTGGGGTGAATATTCGTTTATAGGAAGGGACGTTAGGGATTGGAATAACTTACCAAGGGCGATGTTCATTAAATTTCAAATTTCTTTGAAATCATTTAAGAAAAGGCTAAGAAAACAACAGATAGGGAATCTGCCTCCTGGGTGACAGCCCTAAGTGCAGATCAGTAGTGACTGATTGATATTTTAGTTAGTTTGCCGAGTGTTTTCGAAGAGACTCATAGAGCCAAAGATTGCCAGCATACTAGAAACGTGCGTTTAAAATACAAATGGAGGCATTTTTAGCCTCGTGTCAGATTGCCTCTGCTACTACTAAAAATGTTTTTATCTTTCCATGAAGGGGAAGGCGGGCCTCTTAGACGGTGACGCCGTCTCTCAGGCCGGGAGATTTGTTACGGTGAAGGAGACGCACGGAGAAGGTGGGGGTGTTGGCGGCCATGGCCTATACTAGGAACTCTCCCGGCATTCGCCTTAGTACAAGAGAATGGAAAAACACGGAAAACCATTCTCAGGACAGCCGACTGTTAGGGCCAACCGTGAGGTCCAGCCCTGTCCCGTCTCCCGAATGCAGAGACGTAGAGCCACGGTAGAATCGTGGCCACCCCTCTTCTGCTCGGTTGGCCGGTCAGAGTGCAGAGCTATTGGACCACGGACCAGCCGTGGCCACTTAAGGTCCAAGACTCACTCTGCATCTACCGACAGATTGTCTCTAGAGCTCAAGCATCAGTCAATAAACCTACTGTCATTCATATGCAAGAAATCACATCAGTGTTTGACAAGATATGGGCTTTTGAGCTTATGCCGTGTCAAGGAAACAAGGTGAAATTCTTACGTTTCGCAGAGAAAATTTCTCCGCGCCTTCGAAAGAAAATCTCGACTGTTCACGAGGAAGACTTCCACAATAACAAGGGTTTGAATTTAAGAATGCATTACCGTTGGAGCTGTAGTGGTACGCTCGTTCGCTGTATGCTGGCACAGCGCTCCAAGCGGGAGCTGATGACAACATTAAGCTCCAATTATGATGTTTTAATAATGTTATTTGTTTATTTCCTACTAACTACTTTTTCGGTTTTCGAAGACGCCGAGGTGCCGGAATTTTGTCCCACAGGAGTTCTTTTACGTGCTGGTAAATCTACCGATACGAGGCTGACGTATTTGAGCACCTTTAAATACCATCGAACTGAGCCAGGATCGAACCTGCCAAGTTGGGGTCAGAAAACCTGCGCCTCAACCGTTTGAACCACTCAGCCCGGTAATTAAGATGTTCTATCACACCGCATGTGCCTGAGAAGTAACATAGAGGACATATAAGAATCAGGGACGAATGTGGTAGAAGAAATAAATTTAAAAACGTTCTCTGTGGAACGTACAGTGTTCCACCTTGTTTGCTTGACGCGGCGAAGCCCAATAGCCCATACATAATCATGTCTACTGTAGAAGTACGGGCCGTGAAAGCATCAATGTTAACACATCAGTGTTACGTTGTATTTACGTAATGATTGAGAGACTGCAGTAGTGTCCAAAAGTTAAGCATAATCACTAAACGAGGCCATACCGCCTGATAGGAATGCCAGACGGATTGCTGAACAAACGGAAGCTGAATCACACACCATATGTCACACAACTTGTCCAAAAAACAGTGTCAGAAAGGTACTGCTAGCTAAGGTACACCTTTGACAACAACTAAAAAAACTTGGCAATGTCTTCCTCAACAAAATATGCTGTTAATAGGGTGTATGGTTACCCCTAACGGCCACACATGCTTCGCAGCGACGTGGCATGCTCTCTATCAGATGGTCAAAGAGGTCTTGTGGCAGTCGATCCTATTCCTCCGAAAGGGCAATGAGAAGGTCTTGAAGGTTCCTTGGTGGAGGCTGACGGGATGTAATTCGCTTCCCCAATGCATCCCAGGCATGTTCTATAGGATTCAGATCCGTAGACCTCGCTGGCCAGTCCATGCGATGAATGTCTTCCCCAGCCAGAAATTCATCCACCAGAGCAGCACGGTGCGGTCGGGCATTATCGTCCGTTAAGAGGAAGTATGGACCAACCGCACCTCTGAAGAGTCGAACATGTGGTCTCAGTACCTCATCCCTGACCATGACGCCACCACCACCATACTGGTCCCGTTCCACGATGTTCCTGTGGTTGTATCGGCTACCCGGTTCTCTCCAGATTAATGTGCGACGGGAATCGTCCTGCAGACTGAAGCGGGATTCATCTGTGAAGAGCACACACCTCCATTCATTCATGGTCCAGTTTCGATGTTGACGGCTCCACAGTAAACGGACCCGTCTCTGTGCTGGAGTGAGCGGGACGCACACCGCTGGACGTCGGGCAAACAGCCCTGCTGTTCTGAGCCTCCGGTACACAGTTTGCCGGGAAACGGCAACCCCTGAGACGGCTGCAAGCTCCGCCGACAACTGTCTTGCAGGTGCACTCCGATTTCGTCGGGCGGTTAAGGCCAGATATCGGTCCTGCTATGGTGTGGTTACACTTGGTCGACCTGGTACTGGCCTACGACTAACATCTCCTGTGTCTCAAAATCGTCTCCAAAGCCTGGAAATGACACTTTGTGGCACATTCAAGGATACGGCGACTTCGGTCTGTGTCTGGCCTGCTTCCAGGCGGCCGAGTATTCTACCGTGCAAAACGGGGTCCACATGGCATCGTTGTGCGATTATGTTGTCACGTTCACCACGAGGCTGCACTCCGCACACTGCAACAGGGCAAACACGACTGAGGGAATATGGGGCGCAGGCACTGGCTGTGTTTACCTTGCGGTTATGCCGCTAGTCAAAGCAGGGAACACTCCTTTCCTATACAGAGCAAACACGTAAGATTCGTAGGTGCATATGTCGTGCGATTTGCGGTCTATTTCCTTTTGCCCTGCTTACTCGTAATTTATGCATAACGTTTGGACACTAGTGTATTTTAAAGTGATATGAACGTCAAACGTATATTAAATCAAGTATCGCCTGCTGGTACATTCATACTCCAAAAGCGAGTAAGTATTGGTGTATTTTGTATACTGTTACACTGCTAGTCCTGCACATGATGTAGAAGCATCATGTTCGTCTCTTACATGCAGGCCCCGGCTTCGATTCCCGGCCAGTCCAAGGATATTAACTGTAGATTGACGCCTCGAACGGGATTCAATCAGCCACGACACCGGTAACCTATCAGGGTTAGTGCGTCGTTAACTGAGGAACAAACAGATACGAAAAGCAGTGGAAATGGTCACGGCTGAACATGTCCTCTTCATAAGTTAAGGCCCGTAAGAGCCTTTATATATTAACGGGTGATATACAGTAATACACTGAATTTATTTTGTTCTACCATACCGAAGGGGTAGCTTATCCACCAAACCGGTTAGAGCCCGGTTGCTCGAATGCAACACAGACATAGTGAAGACTAAATATGACCAAGTAATCTGGCTGCTCGTTCTGGTCGAGAGGCTGTAAGTTTGTATTCGGGAGAAATCAGCTTCGAACGTCACTGTCGGAAGCCCTGAAGATGGTTTTCTGCTGTTTCTCATGTTCACACTAGACGCCGAACACTGCCGCTTTCTTACACCACACCCAGCTCCTGTCAACCCCCATCGTCACCGGATACCGAGTTAGTGCGCAGATCAATGCAATATGATTCTTTAAGGCGACATTCCGGAGATAAAAATATATTTTACCTAATGCATGGATTTTCACGAAACTTTGTGGGAATGCCACCTACATAAAAGTAGAGATATCGCGAACATTTCTTTTATATACAATTAATAGTTTTTCCAAAATATACTTTTTTGAAATTTTTAATTCCTTTTTTTCATGAAATTGAATTAACATGTTAATGTATATAATCTTTTAAAAGCAGAGTCTGAAGCTCTGGGACACTGCCCTTGAGGCGGCAGAGGTGGGGTCCCTCGCTAAGTCCGAGGGAAAAACCAGCCCTGGAGAGTAAGCAGATTAAGAAAGAAAGAAAGAAAGAAAGAAAGAAAGAAAGAAAGAAAGAAAGAAAGAAAGAATTAATTAATTAATTAATTAATTTCCCCCTCTAAATCATTATGTTTTCAGACTCTGGGTTGGGGGATATAAGTGGGAAGGATAACCAGTACCTCGTCCAGGTGGCCTCACCTGCTATGCTGAACAGCGACCTTGTGGGGGGGATGGGAAGATTGGAAGGGATGGACAAGGAAGAGGGAAGGAAGCGGCCATGGCCTTATGTTAGGTACCATCCCGGCATTTGCCTGGAGGAGAAGTAGGAAACCACGGAAAACCTCTACCTACTCAGTGGACCTCCCAAGGCTGAGTGGACCCCGTTCCAAAACTTGTACCACTTTTCAAATTTCGTGGCAGAGCCGGGAATCAAACCCGGGCCTCCGGAGATGGCAGCTAATCATTGTGTGATTTTCACGTTCTAAAATTTTGGACGGAAAAATCCCTACTACTTGAAAAAATCTGCAATCAAAAATTCCATATGCTGGTTTCTTAATGAAGCTGTGATACACATACCATACAAAGTGTTACATTTGCAGAATATTATGGGAGAAAATGGGATTTAAATGTAAAATTGCAATTGGCAGACGAAGCATTATTACAGTGATAAATTGTTTGAATTCATCGGAATAACTTAGTGACAAGAAGAAAGAAACTCAATAATTTCAATTTTAGTCATTAAAAGAATTTCACCGAAATGACCAAGATGTCTATTTTTATCTCCGGAGTGTCGCCTTAATTACGAGTGCTCCACTGTACTTCACCATATTATAATGCGACGCCGACCACTGTATGTTTCTTGTTCCCAGGTTCACTTGCAATGGCAGTGGCTGGCGCTCTTCACTCGGAAGGGCTACCTACGGGTTTACAGTCTATGACACAGCCTCAAATACCCACTGCGTTCGTGGTGAACCGCCATCGTCTGGGCATCGTCCTGCTCCCAGGAGCTGAGGACGCTGTCATCGATGAGCTCTTGGATCAGGTAAATCTGGAACATATACGAGGATATCTCTGAATTCTGAAGATATATTTTACTTTAATATTGTGCACTAATGTATGTAATAGTTGTTAGCGTTGGAACATTTCGCTTCATACACTCAATGATGTTTATTGCTTTAAGAATGATAAAAAGGTGGACTGAATGGCTCAGACGCTTGAGGCGCTGGCCTTCGGACCCCAACTTCACAGGTTGGATCCTGCCTCAGTCCGGTGGTATTTCAAGGTGCTCAAATACGTCACCCTCGTGTCGGTAGATTTACTGTCACGTAAAAGAACTCCTGCGGGACAAAATTCCGGCACCTCGGCGTCTCCGCAAAACATAAAAGTAGTTAGTGGGACGTTAAAACATAATAATAACGCCGGGATGAGTGGCTTAAAAGGCTAAGGCGCTGGCCTTCTGAGCCCAAATTGGTGGCTCGATCCTGGTATTTGAAGGTGCTCAAATACATCATCCTCGCGTCGGTTGATTTACCGATACGTAAAAAAACTCCCGCGGGAAAAAATTCCAGCACCTCAACGTCTCCGCAAACTGGAGAAGTAGTTAGTGGGGCGTAAAACATATAATTTTTATAATAATAATAATGATAATAATAATAATAATAAAAATTGTATGTCCACAACTACCGTTTCGGAGACCTCCTGAGGTAGCGGTATCAAATCAAATCAAAATCAAAATCTCTTTATTTGCAAATGAGGTGTTTACCTCGGTGGCAAATGGTACACTAAAATACATTATTGTCAAGCACTAAATATTAAATTAACAAGAGAATAAAATTTTCCTATAATACAATATTATATAATTTACGCTAACAATTTTTTCTATTAAACACACAGCTCATCCTTAATAAATTTACATTGTTTACAAAATTCTACTTATAATATCTCCTGTACTACTTACAAATATAGTCATCTGATATACAGTATGTGGAATTACTTCAAATGATACTGTACAACTGGTATAAGATTAAAATTTACATTGCATTTATTTACTTTTTCTTTTCTTTACCCATTCTGGAACCTAAGTAGCATAACGACCTGCTGCGTCTTAACCAGAGCCCCTTTTACCACCACTTTTCAGAGTTCCTGAAGGGCCTTCACAGCTACCGTAGCGGTCCCAGGGCCCTCGAAGTCCCCACTGTACTTCACCCCTACAGGCAGTCCCCTACTTTGGCTGTCCAAACTCCGTACACCAGGGGATGGAATTAATTTATTCACACACTCAATGATGTTTATTGCTTTAAGAATGATAAAAAGGTGGACTGAGTGGCTCAGACGCTTGAGGCGCTGGCCTTCGGACCCCAACTTCGTAGCCTACGTACATTTGATAGGGCGGATCATTGAAGACTACTGGCAAAAACTAGTGCAACAGGATTAGACAAAAGAGTGACTCAATGGGTGCTACATTTCTAGCAAATAGATCCCAGAGAATAAGAGTAGGCGAATCAATCAATACTGATCTGCATTTAGGGCAGTCGCCCAGGTGGCAGATTCCCTATCTGTAGTTTTCCTAGCCTTTTCTTAAATGATCGCAAAGAAATTGGAAAATTATTGAACATCTCCCTTGGTAAGTTATTCCAATCCCTAACTCCATTCCTATAAAAGAATATTTACCCCAATTTGTCCTCTTGAATTCCAACTTTATCTTCATATTGTGATCTCTATTACTTTTAAAGACACCACTCAAACTTATTCGACTACTGATGTCCTCCCACGCCATCTTTCCACTGACAGCTCGGAACATACCACTTAATCGAGCAGCTCGTCTCCTTTCTCCCAAGTCTTCCCAGCCCAAACTTTGCAACATTTTAGTAACGCTACTCTTTTGACGCAAATCACCCAGAACAAATCGAGCTGCTTTTCTTTGGATTTTTTCCAGTTCTTGAATCAAGTAATCCTGGTGAGGGTCCCATACAATGGAACCATACTCTAGTTGGGGTCTTACCAGAGACGTATATGCCCTCTCCTTTACATCCTTACTACAACCCCTAAATACCCTCATAACCATGTACAGAAATCTGTACCCTTTATTAACAATCATATTTATGTGATTACCCCAATGAAGGTCTTTTCTTATATTAACACCCAGGTACTTAGAATGATCCCCAAAAGGAACTTTCACCCCATCAACACAGTAATTAAAACTGGGAGGACTTTTCCTATTTGTGAAACTCACAACCTGACTTTTAACCCCGTTTATCATCATTCCATTGCCCACCGTCCATCTCACGACACTATCGAGATCACCCTGCAGCCGCTCACAATCTTGTAACTTATTTATTACTCTGTACAAAATAACATCATCTGCAAACAGCCTTACCTCTGATTCCACTCCTTTACACATATCATTGATATATATATATATATATAAGAAAACATAAAGGTCCAATAATACTGCCTTGAGGAATTCCCCTCTTAATTATTACAGGGTCAGATAAAGCTTCGCCTACTCTAATTCTCTGAGTTCTATTTTCTAGAAATATAGCCACCCATTCAGTCACGCTTTTCTTTCTAGTCCAATAGCACTCATTTTTGCCAGTAGTCTTCCATGATCTACCCTATCAAATGCCTTAGATAGGTCAATCGCAATACAGTCCATTTGGCATCCTGAATCCAGGATATCTGTTATATCTTGCTGAAATCCTACAAGCTGAGCTTCAGTGGAATAACCTTTCCTAAACCCAAACTGTCTTCTCTCAAACCAGTTATTAATTTCGCAAGCATGTCTAAAACAATCAGAAAGAATGCTTTCCCAAAGCTTACATGCAATGCATGTCAAACTGACTGGCCTGTAATTTTCAGCTTTATGTCTATCACCCTTTCCTTTATACACAAGGGCTACTATAGCAACTCTCCATTCATTTGGTATAGCTCCTTCAACCAAACAATAATCAAATAAGTATTTCAGGTATGGTACTACATCCCAACCCATTGCCCCAGAAATCTTATCAATTCCAGCTGCTTTTCTAGTTTTCAACTTTTGTATCTTACTATAAATGTCATTGTTATCATAGGTAAATTTTAATACTTATTTAGTATTACTCACATCCCCTATCTGGACATTATCCTTGTAACCAACAATCTTTACATACTGCTGACTGAATACTTCTGCCTTTTGAAGATCCTCGCATACACACTCCCCTTGTTCATTAATGATTCCTGGAAAGTCCTTCTTAGAATCTGTTTCTGCCTTAAATTACCTATACATACCCTTCCATTTTTCACTAAAATTTGTATGACCACCAATTATGCTTGCCATCATGTTATCCTTAGCTGACTTAGGATTTGAAATTGGAATTTTGTCTTCACACGGTAAACCGTTTTGGAGGAAGGAATGAATATATTTATTTTCGATTAAATTTGTTTCAAACCTTCTGTTATTTACCGCCTAGGGTATAATTTGAAATTTTAACTTCATAATTCGAATGGCTTCATGTAAATACGTATTTTTGTCATCATTCCTCACCCCCGACAAAACCCCCTTAGTGTGTCTTAAGTCCACTTCTTATTTGTACCCTCATAAAAATAATTCAACCACTTTTACACTTCCTTATGTTGATTCCACCTCCTCCCCCGCCACAAAATAGGTGTGTATTTTTAAAGGAGATCCCAAATACCAATTTTCTCGTCCGTAACATCCTTGTTTTTCGGAAATAAGTATCCTCAAACAAAGAATTCAGCTCATTTTTCAATTCCCATTAAGAATACGTGTTTCTTTTTTTAAGAGGAGATTCCAAATACAAATTTTCATATCTGAGTCATCTTCAGTAATTGAGATATAAGTATCCTCATAAAAAGAAGTCGTCCCCTTTTAGAGTCCTTTTTACAACCTCCACCTCTCTTTTTCCGAAACAAAAATACGTGTACTATATGTTTAAAAGATTAAAAATACCAATTTTCATGTCAGTTCCTTTACTTTACAGGAGATCCAAATACCAATTTTCACGTCTGTAACATCTTCAGTCTTTGATATATAAGTATCGTCATAGAAATAATTCAACAATTTCTTCAGTTCTTTTCACCCACCCCACCCCCTTAAGTAGATTTTCCGAAAACAAAACTACGCTTTTCTTTATTTTTAAAGATTCCAAATACAAATTTTCATGTCTGTAACATCTTCGGTTTTTGAGATGTAAGTATCCTCATAAAAAGAGCTCAACTCACTTTCAAGTCCTTTTTACAACCCCCTTAAGCGAATTTTCCGAAAACAAAAATACGTGTTTCTTTATTTTTAAAGGGGATTCCAAATACCAATTTTCACGTCTGTAATGTCTTCAGTTTTGGAAATACCAGTATCCTAATAAAATAACTCAACACCTTCTTCAGTCATTTTACCCCCCACCCCCCCACCCAAAGTGCTTTTCCGAAAAAATACGTGTTTCTATATTTTTAAATGATTCCAAATACAGATGTTCACGTCTGTAATATCTTCACTTTTGGAGATACCAGCATCCTAATAAGAATAATTCAACCATTTTTCAGTAATGTTACCTCCCACTTATTTTTAAAGAAGATTGTAAATACCAATTTTCACGTCTTTAAACTGTCAAGTTTTTGAGATATAGATACACTCATTTTAAAAATTCACCACCCTTTTCACCCCCTTACCAACGGAATATCCGAAAATCCTCCCTTAGCGAGCACCTACATTGTAATATAAATGTATCCTCAAAATGTTATTTCTTTATGTTCAGTAGTTTTGGCTCGGCGATGATGAATCTGTCAGTCAGGCAGGACATGTTGTTTTATATATAGAGACTAGCAAGATACCCGTGCATCGCTAATGTATTAAACTGAACATTGTAATTAAATGCTTAACATTAGGCTATATATAAACCGCCAAAATTCGCGATCTGACGGCAAATTTTCTCCCATTTTCCAATCTTTCTTTCAAGTAATCGATTTCGTACTTCCCGGGCTAGGTCAAGGTATTCCACCCGGTCAGTTGGGTCCCTAAATCCTTGCCATCTTTTCCTATAAGCATTTTAAATATGGGCCAAACCTTAAAGGAGATCCGGCGTGGTGTCGTCTTGAATATCTTGGCGGTACTGAACCTGCGACCGGACTACATTCGTAGTCATTATCCGGCCAGGATCCGTTTCCAGCGCGGTCCGCACATTTTGACGACTGTCTAAAACATTATTATTATTGTTAGGGTGAGTGATATTAGTTGAATTATTATTATTATTATTATTATTATTATTATTATTATTATGCAAAACCGCTACTTGGCGGTAAATTGCATCTGCAGCCATTGTCATTGCTGACAATGTGACCAGCACCATTGTCGCGCGTAGGCAAGTGCGCGGGATTTCTGGCGATAGGAATGATATACTTCCGTGCGTTATTGGCCTTATTATAGAGGTGAACAATTGCACGGTCAATATCATTCCTATCGTTTATTTCAAATGTGTTTAAATTTTTATTTATGTGCCAGGAGAATTTACTGTAATCTAACTTTAAGGTCTCCAAAGGAAAAGATGGCTCATGAAAACGAACTAAGGAAAGATTTAAAATGATCGCTTTATGATACGAATCAAGTACATTATGAACAGTAAAATCAATTGGTCTCAATTCCTTTTTCACCCCACCGCCGTTGATTTACCCCCCTCCCAATAAAAGAAGGCGCGTTTCTTTATGTTTAAAGGAGATTCCAGATAGCAATGTTCACGTCTGTTACCTTCAGATTTGATACAAAGTATCCCCATAAAGGGAATTCACTTTTTTCACTTCCTTTCACACTCCCTCCCTTAAGTGAATTTTCCGGGAAAAAACTTGTTTCTTTATTAGTAAAGGATCTTCTAAATAACAATTATCACGACTGTAAAATCCTCATTTTTTGACATATGTGTCCTCATAAAAGGAATTAAACTCCTTTTCACCCCCGCCTCCCAAGATGATTTTCCCCCAAAAATGCGTTTGTCTTTCTTTTTAAAGGAGATCCAAATACTAATTTTCACGTCTGTAACAACTTTAGTTTTTATTAGATGTAAGTATTCTCATACAATTAATTCAATTAATTTTTCAATTCTTTCACCCCCCACCCCCTTCATTGGATTTCCCGAAATCAAAGGAATACATGTTTCTTTACTTTTAAAGCAGATTTCAAATACCAATTTTCACGTGTGCAACATCATTCGCTTTTGAGATAATAGTATCCTCATACAAATAATTCAAATTATTTTTCAATTTTTCCCCCTCCCCAAGTGCATTTTTGAAAACAAAAAGAACGTATTTATTTATTTTTAAAGGAGATTCCAAATACCAATTTTCACGTCTGTAACATCTTCAGTTTTTGAGATATCACTATCCTAATTAAAAGAATTCAATCCTATTTTCAGTCATTTTTACCCCCAGCCAAGTGGTTTTTCCAAAAACGAAAAATACATTTCTTTATTGTTAATATAGATTTAAAATGCCATTTTTCACTTCTGTAACATGTTAAGTTTTTGAGATATACTATAGGCCTCCTTTTTAGTTCCCCTTAAGTGGAATTTCCGAAAACAAATCACCTATGTTTCTTTACATTTACAGGAGATTCCAAATACCAATGTTTACGTCTGTAACATTTTACGTTTCTGAGATATAGTCTTTCTAAAAAGTCACCCCACTTGTAACTCCTGTTTAACATTAATTGGATTTTCCAAAAACAAAAAAGTACTTGTTTATTTTTAAAGGAGATTCCAAACACCAATTTTCACGTCTGTAATATCTTCAGTTTCTGAGATATAAGTATCCTCATTAAGGGCATTCAATTTTTTTGTACCCTTTTTCACTCCTCCTAGTGGGATTTTCCGAAAATAAAAAATACGTGTTTCTTTATTTTTAAAGGAGATTCTAAATACCAATTTTTACATCTGCAAACTTTTAAAGTTTTAAGATATAGATACACTCATTTTAAAAATTTCTAAAAATTCACCCCATTTGTCACTCCTGTTTACCCCCATTAACTGGATTTTCCAAAAACAAGAAAATACGTGATCCTTTATTTTTAAAGGAGATACCAAATACCAATTTTCTGGTCTGTAATATCTTCAGTTTCTGAGATATAAGTATCCTCACTAAAGGCATTCAACCACTTTTTCACTCCTCCTACTGGGATTTTCCGAAAACCAAAAAATACGTGTTTCTTCATTTTTACAGGAGATTAAAATACTAATTTTTACATCTGCAGACTTTTAAAGTTTTTAGACATAGATACACTCATGTTAAATATTCACCACCCCCTGCCCCTTTTGAGCCCCTTAGTGACGGAATATCCTAAAATCCTCCCATAGCAAGCACCTACATTGTAAAATAAATGTATCCTCAAAATGTATTTTATTTATTTCCAGTAGCTTCGGCTCGGCGATGATGAATCGGTCAGTCAGTCAGTCAGGACATGTTCTTTTATGTATGTATGTTTAGTCATCAGCCCGAAGGCTGGTTGGATCCTCAACAGTTCCGCCATAAGCTGTCATAGATGGCCTAGGCATCACTGAAGAGGCGTACTAGGGAAATGAGGAGTGAGGTAGTTTCCCGTTGCTTTCCTCACCGAGCCAGAAGTTGCTATTACATATCAGTCTGCAAAGCCCACTGAAATGCATGCACCAACCGACCCTATGAGCAATATTTTCACACCATTCATAGCAGGGACTGGCTGCGTAAGGAATGGCATTACTAGCATCGCTCATACCTCAGTCACTTTCATTTTGTCAAAGCCAAGGATAAGACAGAGACAGATCAATGAAAGTAACAAAATTGCTCTAGCCCATACCAGAAGACTTAGTGCACTGTAAACACTAGGTCCCACCAGCAAAGGCATATGTTCTTTTATATACAGGGTTATTCCCCTAAGATGTTACACGCAAATAACGTCTAAACTATTAAAGATATCGGTATTCTGTTTTCATATTCGTAAATGATACCCAGAGGTTTGTAAAATAATGTGCTACTTATTCTCATGAGATGATTAAAAACTGAGATATTGATACTAACTCCAGATCTTTTAAATAGAACGACACAAATACATACAGCTGGCCTAAAAGTTCAACTGCATACAAGTTCAAATATGCAAGTAGTTTCAAAATCGGATTGTTACATTTTGAGATATCAATGAAAACCACTTTTGGGCTTTTGCGTGCCGCATCAGACAGCGTGTGGTCGGTCAAGGACGTATTGGCACGCAAGCTGTTTCCTGGCATTGATTCCAGCCACAGAATGGATACCAGGTATGTACTGTAAACTATCGTAAACATAATGTGATGCACCGTAACATACCCTGGGTCTGCAAAGTTATTGTATGACTGGTAAACACACAACGGGGAAGGGAGATTAAAGTGTATTTTTATTTTGTTTTGTTCTGAAATCCATGTGTAACAGGTTGCGCTCAGTTTGGCGTCTTTCCCCACGAATAGGAATGGGAAGGATTTGAAAAGGACGTCGGTCGTGGCCTATTTCAAAGGTACCAATCCTAGTGTTGAACATGGGAACTTTCAATTGACAACATAGCAAGAGCAATAAGTCTATCCTCGGTCATTGTGCTGCGCTAGAAAGTCTTTATTCTCTTCAGGGTAGAGAAACACCTTTCTGCTTCCGATGTCATGGGAATAGTAACAACTATATTTAAATATTTTCATTGGTATTACCTTGCCGCTATTCTTTGCCTCAATGATTTTTGAGTTTTCTCTCCAAAAGGTAATTATTCCAAAGAAGGCAAATGAATAGATGTTTAGTAAGTAATGATGTATTTGGGACAAGATATTAATTGGAATTTGGCAGTTTAATGTGACTTTTGGTAGTAACGATGCTTTTCAACGCTAGCGCTAGTTACGTGCACTATTCTCTGTTGCCTAGTCAAATTCCCGTAAGGCCAACAGATGGCAGGCACATACCCCAACCCCAACAACACGACTAGCTAGTCTTGAGACAGTGGCTTATTGCGCATGCGTAAAGAACAGAGATCCGTTTCTGCGATATCCTGGTCTTGCCTTAGTGCTGACTTTCGTCCCCCCGCACCTCGCTACTCCCTTCGCCTATGTACGGACGGAGAGATCGCCTTTGCAAGGGGGTTCATTCCAGACAAGTATCCAGCCACAGACCTTGCGCAGCTCACATGAATTGAAAGCCAGTACGAGTATATTACAGATAGAGGGACTTAGCAAGAGCTTCGAGATTGACAAGGAAGTTATGAAAATTACGTAGTTGAGTACAATTTGATATAAACTGGAGGTTCATTGCTCCATTGCGCTATACCAGAAACCGCCACTGCCAGTGACAATTATAGCTTTTGTTATGTTCCTTTGAAGTCAAAGTAAATATTTTATTCCTTTTAAAATTATCAACCCTCCCTGCCCTGTAATGAGTTCGCCTGTCATGCACACTTTGCGAGCCCGTCACATGTATACAATATGCTTACATGCCCGGTATCCATTCTATGACTGGAATCACACCCAGGAAACTGCTTTCGCGTCAATATGTCCTTGCCCGATTGCATGCTGTCTGAAAACCGCGCATGCCGTTCATATTGATATCAAAAAAGTAACTGTCCGATTTTGAAAATGCTTACATATTTGAACTTGTACGCAGTTGAACCATTAGGCCAGCTGTATGAATTGGTGGCGTTCCATTTGAAAATATGGACTTAGTATTAATATCTCGGTCATTAAATGGGCGAGTTGGCCGTGCGGTTAGGGGCGCGCGGCTGTGAGTTTGCATCCGAGAGATAGTGGGTTCGAATCCCACGGTCGGCAGCCCTGAAGATGGTTTTCCGAGGTTTCCCATTTTCGCACCAGGCAAATGCTGGGGCTGTACCTTAATTAAGGCCACGGCCGCTTCCTTACCACTCCTAGTCCTTTCCTATCCCATCGTCGCCATAAGACCTATCTGTGTCGGTGCGACGTAAAGCCACTAGCAAAAAAAAAAAATCGGTCATTAATCACCCCATGAGAATGCGTAGTACATACTTTTACAAGTCTCGGGGTATCAATTACGAATATGAAAACAGAATATCGATATCTTTAATGGTTTAGACGTTATTTCCGTGTAACATCTTAGGTGATTAAGCCTGTATATAGCCTAGCTGTCATATCATTTGGCACGATCCGTTAACATTATCTTTTGATATTTTGTAACCACCGGAATGCATACATGTTTCTACAACCATCGTGCTGTGATGACGTCACCTGACGTTATCTAACCTTAAAAGCTAGTTTCCTTTTGCAAGTTCAATTCTAGCCTGGCTGAGTGGCTCAGACGGTTGCGGTGCTGGCCTTCTGACCCCAACTTGCCAGGGTCGATCCTGGCTCAGTCGGCAGCTTCGTGTCGGTAAATTTAATGGCACGGAAAAGATCTCCTGCGGGACAAAATTCCGGCACCTCGGCGTCTCGGAAAACCGTAAGAGTTGTTAGTGGGACGTAAAGCCGATAACATTATTTGTTATCAAGTTCAATTTAATGTCAAGAATTTCATTCTGGTCTGTATTGAATCGAAATTTACAGTTTCAGATAAGGATAAATGTTTCCACCTATTCAGTACACTAAATCATGCCGGGTGACTTTCATCTTTATTGTATTGAATAGGTGGAAACATTTATCCTTATCTGAAACTGTAAATCAAGTTCAACTCAATGCCATGGAACAATGGTACAGTATCAGAGGTAGGCAGAGGAATTTAGACCTTCCGTGCTCTTGACGTTTGAAGGGTGGTCGAAAATGTAAAATTCAAAGGGGCATAAGATTCACACTGTATATAATAACGTATATATATAAATTTCGAACTGCCCTACGAGCTTCCCAATTTTTTTACATTGCGCCGTATTCTGTACTTAACTTTATAAAGCCCCAACTGAGGGTTCATATTAAAGGATATTATGTTTGGCACACGTTGTTAGTGTTATCGGACTTGCCTATTCAACGGTTAGCAACACCAAATCATTTGCTTGAATGCCGGGTGACTTTCATCTGTGCAACAAATGGCAACATGTGGCATGACCAGCGTTCTGTTGACTTCCTTAATGAAAGTGAGCAATGTACTATAGTATGTTAACAAGTTTAGGGTTTGAATACTTGATATATCAGTGAGAAGTGAATTATCTGTGAAGCTGACGTCTGAAATAAATGAATTTAAAACGTTACGTAGAAAACATAGAAAGTTATCCTGTAAGAACACTCTCGAGCTCCAAGCAGTGATCTTCACAAGGTTAATTAATTGCATGGTCACGACATTTAAAGTGAGAAGTTTGAATGAGAGAAAAATTGTTCTTTGACCTTCATCGTGCATTCTCTAGCAAAAAGGTCGGAAGAAAAAGAGCAATTACTTCCATGAAGGTTCTATAGTCAGTTCTTCGTTCGACATTCCTCGTTATGTCATCCCTGTGATTCGGGGAATTACCTTGCCTGCATATTATTTGCTATGAAATTTTCTAAACGCACAACATAAATGGACTTAAATAAAACAACCAGATTACATCTCGGCTTATAGCTCCTCTCCTGCAATAGGAAACGAGTTATGTAAGATTCTGTAATACAATATTGACTAGGTACTAAAATGTTTTCGTTCCATACCCTGATGGGGTTCGGCGACCCTCCTCATCCTCATCCTTAGCCTTAGCCTCCTCCTCCTCCTAAGTCTGAGCCTCTTTATCCTCGTCCTCCTCAACCTTACCCTCAGCCTTAGCTTATAACTTACCTCAAAGTAACAACTAAGCGTTGCTCCACAGTAATTGGACTGCGGACGAAATTTGACCAATTGACTCGTAGTCTTTAACTGACAAGCTGCATATAATCGAATGTTGGAATAGACATCCTAAAATACTGCCGAAATGTATCTAGATGTAAACGCAACTCCTCGTATAAACGACTAAATTCCCCGTTTCCTGGCCTATCCGTATAAATAGGATGAACATTCTGTCGCCTTGAATTTCTGGCTGAATATATAGGGTATATATACCCATATATTAATATTTAGCCACATTACTACTTTATAGACATGTCAATTTAAGATACTTCAATCAATAAATCAATCACTACTGATCTGAATTTGGGCAGTCGTCCAGGTGGCAGATTCCCTATCTGTTGTTTTCCTAGCCTTTTGACAGATATCTTGACAACACACTGTATAATCTGCGATTAGATTCAGTAAAGTCGATTTATGACGTTGGACAGTCCCTTCTCATCTGTGCACAGCACCGCTCTTCTGTAAAGAGTAAACACTAAGCACTCTCCGCTTTTCTCTTCTCTCCACGCTCCTCTCCGCACCACTACAGTATAAACGCAGACGTACGAGGGGAACCCGCCAAGTGTAACAACCCGATTTCCCAGAAACTTCGCTCAGCGAAAGGGGGGTCAAAATAAGCGAGCACATGTTTCGGCTTATCCGTAGACACTCGACCGTTTCCGAGAAAATGATGGTCGAAGTTTTCGACGTGTTTCACGTGCCTTTTAGAGCGTAACAAGTTTAACCGAAGCGGTTACTTCAAAATTTTGCACCCCGTGTTCAAATCACGACGAATTGTGGGTTTGTGTTTGTTCGTTCGTTCGTTTGTTTGTTTGTTTGTTTGTTTGTTTGTTTGTTTGTTTGTTTGATTGATTGATTGATTGATTGATTGATTGATTGATTGATTGATTGATTGATTGATTGATTGATTGATTGATTGATTGATTGATTGATTGATTGATTGATTGATTGATTGATTGATTGATTGATTGATTGATTGATTGATTGATTGATTGATTGATTGATTGATTTATCTACTTATGTCCACTGACGAATGTTTCTTATCAAGTTAGTGGATACCTGCAGGAGGGAAATACGGTGCATTCCCTCGGATGATACCGATCGTAGAAACATTCGAAACATAGAAATTTCGCACACCACGAAGACCGCGCGAAGGCAGATTTGTCACAGTTACAGTTCTGGTTGGGAATGTCACTCGATAAAGAGACGTCGTTAACATTACTAAAGATTTGACGTGCTGGCTAAAAGTTTGCGACAAACCTTGCATAATGGATCATTTTCCCAAAAACTAGCGCTTGCAATTGATTATGAATCAATGCGTAGAATTTTGTTGCGTCGCGTCTAGTCGTGATATCCCTTTGCTGTGCGATGAGTGTGGAATAATTGATGTTTTAAAATTCATTTACCAGGCGGAACATTAATAGGCGAAAAGAGACAACGGTATTTCAAAATACATTGAACAAAACCATTCGTGTAGTAATCGTCAATGGACAAAAGTAAATAAATGAAATAAAAGAAAGAAAAAACACAGCTCATCGGGATTTGAACACGGGGCGAAAACGTGTGAAGCCGCCGCGAAAGCCGCTACGTTCCGCGTTGGTTAGATTTTCTGCGCGCTAACAGGCACCTAAAGCACGTCGGAAACTTCGACCGTAATTTTCTCCGAAACGATCGAGTATCTACGGATAAGCCGAAACATGTGTTCGCTTATTTCGACCCCTCTTTCAGTGAGTGAAGTTTCTGGCAAATCGAGTTGGTACACTTGGCGGGTTCCCCGCGTTAGTAGTGCTGTGTGTGCAGCTTGATCGAAATGTAGGCTGCCGTATTCCCGTGAGGATGCGACCCAAATGATCGCACATCCGAAACCTCTTTTCACCAGGCGCGTAGTGTTAATAGAATGTATTGTTGACCCTGCATTTTCTTTTCCTAAAGAAAGGAACGTATGGAACACGCATGGGTACGACGATTTGAATAACATTTATAAAGCAGATAAAAGGCACAATTCTAATCAAAGCTTCAGTTAAAAAAAAATATATGCGAAATTAGTTTTGTTGAAGAGAGCAGCACTATACAAAAGTTATGGAAAAGCGCAACGAAACTTAGAGGCGTGTTTTTTAAGTAAGGGCCGTTTGAAAATAACTACGCAACGAAAGACGATTTTCCAACACCATATTTGTTTGCAGATTCTACATACTTTACTCTATTTTTCAACATACTCACCAAGTTTGTTTAAACATTTATCAACCTTACAACTAAGTTTTGAATATCCTCTTCGTAGAAACTTGCCGCCTGCTCCGATAACCCATTCCCTAATCCATAGGAATTAAGAGGACAAGAGGGTTAAAATCCTGAGAATTAAACCAGAGTCTTCGGACCAAAGCCATACATTCTGTCACTTTAGCCATAAAGCCAGACTTTAATTTGCTAAACCCTAAGCTACCATCTCCACTGATCAAGTGCTGAGTATTGGCAGTGGCAGAGGCCAGGCCAGTCGCTTGTGAAACAGCCTTGACAACACTCTAGTGCTTATTGGCTGCTGCTCAGAATGCTTAAGTTCTGACATCCACATTACTATATAGGCTATATAAACCAGAATTTAGTAACCACTCAGGCAATGTTTTCCACCTCTAGTTGAGAAAATCTCATTGATCAGAAATCTCTTCTTGGAAACTAAACATGAACCTTCTTCCCTTGAGGTAGATCAACTAGCCGAAGTATCTTGTGAATCCCATTTGAAGACTCTGTATCACAACTCCATGTCTCTGATCAACTTTTGGATCCATGACATCGCCTATACCCTACAATCTCAAGAAAGAAAATACTGCATTTAATGCCTTTCATGACAACATACCTGTGTGAATGTACCTTTTCTGCTCTCACACAAATGAAAACAAAATACAGAAACAGAGCTAATGTAGAGGCTGATCTTTGGCTCGAGTGACTATGCTTGGAAAACAGAACCATCTGTTTCACTGATCCAACAACCGCACCAAGTTAATTTTTCAAGTAAGTTTGCAGATCCAGACTGTTGTAATTATTAGCCAAGTGTCACATTGTTTTATGATTTTTTTTTTTTTTTTGCTAGGGGCTTTACGTCGCACCGACACAGAAAGGTCTTATGGCGACGATGGGATAGGAAAGGCCTAGGAGCTGGAAGGAAGCGGCCGTGGCCTTAATTAAGGTACAGCCCCAGCATTTGCCTGGTGTGAAAATGGGAAACCACGGAAAACCATCTTCAGGGCTGCCGATAGTGGGATTCGAACCTACTATCTCCCGGATGCAAGCTCACAGCCGCGCGCCTCTACGCGCACGGCCAACTCGCCCGGTGTTTTATGATTTTCATGCATATATAAAGTCTTTATGTCATCATCATCATCATCATTTCCCATTATCCAGCTGTAGCCGGGCAGGGGCAAATATGGTTCCTCTCTACTTTCTTTGGTCTTTCCATTACTCCTCCTCCAACACTGTGTCCCAGTCCGGGTGTCTTTCTCTAATGCTGCATTGGATTGCATTCCTTCCATCCCAATCATGGTTGTCCGTGGCCTCTCCTTCCTTGCATTTGCATTTCCATCACCTTTCTTGGCATTCTTTCATCAATCATTCACTTTATGTGCCCAAACCATCTTAGTCGGCTCTTCTCTATTCTATCATTCATTTCTTCCACTCCAATTTCTTCCCGGATTTTCTCATTCCTTATTTTCTCTCTTCTACTCTTCTGTATCATACTCCTCAAGAACTTCATTTCGGCTGCCTGTATTTGACTCATCCTTCTTTGTCACTGTCCAAGTTTATGCTCCGTACATTGTTACAAGTACATAATACATCTTGTACATAGTTTCCTTTGCTTCCATTTGCACATCTTTGTCCTCTAACATGTTTCTTACACTATGAAAGAAACAGTTCCCAGCTTGAATCTTCTTACTACTTTCAGCATCCAGTCGAGCATTCTCCATTAATTCATTCCCCAGGAATTTGAATGTCTCCACTACTTCCAGGGGTTGTCTGCAAGTCTAATCTGACCTTTCCCTTCTTTCTCCCCTCTAGTCATAACAAGAGTTTTACTCTTTTCTACACTTATTTTCAATCCATATTCTTCGATCTTCCCATTCACCACATCCAACTGTTCTTGAACATTCATGTCCTCTTCTCCCAAAATCACAATATCATCTGCAAATAACAACATGTTCATTCCTCTTTCTCTGTATGCTGCTTTTACTTTTCTCATTATGTCATCCATTACTATTGTAAACAGGATTGGTGATAGAACACTTCCGTGTCTCAGCCCACTGGTGATTTTGAACCAATTTGTCCTGCCAACTTGTGTTTGTACGCAATTACAACATTCCTTGTACATTGCCATGATCATTTTTATTAATCCCTGTCCAATTCCTTTTTGCACCAGACTGTCCCAAACTTTAGTCCTTTTCAATGTCTATGAATGTCATCACCATATCATTCCCATATTCCCATTATTTTCCATTAGTTGTCTCATAAAGAAAATGGGCTCTATTGTTGACCTTCCACTTCTAAACCAAACTGATTTTCAACCCTCAACCTTATCCTACTTTCCAGTATCCTCTCCATTATCTTAGCAACATGGGATATCAGAGTAATTCCCCTGTAGATCTTCAATACTTTCTTATCACTTTTCTTGAAAATTGGAATGATTATTTCTTTTGCCAATCCTCAGGGACCTCCTTATTCTCCCAGACAATCCTGAGAACTTGACATATCCACTGCAGGCCTACAGCTCCAACTGCCTTTATCATCTCCACTGAAATTTCATCTATTCCAGCAGTTTTTCCATTTTTCATCTTTCTTACTACCATTTCAATTTCATTCATTGTAATTTCTTCATCAACTAATTGCCTTTCCTGGTTGTCCATTGAATGACTGTCATTAGTTCTCATGTTCAGCAACTTCTGAAAATACTCTCTCCATCTACTTATTTCTTCTGGTTTACTTAATATTATGCCACCTTCATCCTTCACAAATATGGTGTTTATTGATCTCTCTTTTTGTTTCTTAAGATACCATAAAATAATTTCTTGCTGCCCTGCATATCATCTCTCAATTTCTGTGTGAATAAGGCCCAGCTTTTCCCCTTTTCCTCCTCCACTACTTTCTTGGCCTACACATATTTTCTTCTACTTTCTTCAGTCTTAAATTTTTCCATGCTTATTTGCTTTTTCCTTCACTTCAATATTTACCCTATCATTCCACCAGTGTGTGTCTCTTTGTCTTTCACATTTCCTGATGTTCTACAACATACCTTTTCTGCCAATCCAACCAGTGCTTCCTTAATAGTTTCCATTCATCTTCAACATTCCCCATCTCCGTCCTGGGTACCAAGGGTATTATTTCCCTTTGAAATTCTTCTTATATGCTCTTCTCTTTCAACTAATATACTTTAATTCTCTTCTTAATGGTTTTTTTTCAATCTTTTCCACTTTCAGTTTTCCTATCACAACTCTACAATTTCCACCAAAGGATTCTTCATGTATGGCTGTAACATCTAAAAGGTTCTACCAGTGTTCTTTCTTGATAATTAAATAATCAATCATTGTCTTTGTTTGCCTGTCTCCCTAACCATACCTTGTAATCTTCTGACTGTTCTCCTTCCTAAAACAGGTGTTTCCAACAATCATTTGGTTCCTCATGAAAAAATCCAGCAACAACTCACCTTCTGGATTTACATTTCCATATTGAAAGGGCCCTACAACATCTTCCTTTCCTTGTCTTTCTATTCCAACTTGTGCATTTAGATATCCAATCAATAGTACTTCCTTATCTCCTATCTGTCTCTCCTCTTTCTCTAAAAAGTCCTCTAGATGTTCATATATGCAACCCATTTGTGGGGCATACACCTAAAGTAGATCTTTCATGCCATTTCCAAACTGGAGTCTCATCACCATCAACCTATCACTGATACATTTTGTAGATTTCACATAATCTTGGATTTCTTCTCTAAGTACGATAGCCACTCCGTTTTTTGCTTCAGGTTCTTTGCTGTAATACAGCCTGTATTCTTCTTTCAGAGAAATCTCTCCCGTACCCCTCTTCTTGGTTGGACACAGTCCAAGTATGGCTATATCTTTTTCTTTCATGAAGTCAACCAGTTCTTCTGTCTTTCCCGTCAGTGTCAGGAGATTTACTGTCACAGTTGATTTAGTTTGGTGCTGGTTGCCCACTTCTCACAGTATCCCCAGCACCCAAAGAGCTGCGCATTGTTTTTAGCAGGGGATGCCCTAAGCTTTCCCGAGGCACCATATCTGCTTTATCCATATAGGCTATTGTTATGATGGACTCGCCACACCAAAGGCATTTTATACCTACTGCTATGTTCAAAATTAGGCCACCCCTAACATGGAGACAGACACCTTTCGTAGCCACTCCTCTGGAATACAGACACTACGGGTTTACACCTTCCACTATCTCCACCATACCAAAGTTCATCTTCTTCGTCATAGATGCCGTTCAGGACTTCACCCATAACCCAGGGCAAGGACCCTGGAGAGAGGGTGTCCCAGTATTTTAAAGCCCCCAGGAATTGGGCTACCTGTTGGTCCGCAGGTTGTATTGGGTATATCAACCAGCCCTACATACTGTAGGGTCCCCCTGTCTGCCACCTGGGGACGCACTCTGTAGGGGTCAGGTTCCCCCGGTTACTTTCGGAAGTTAACCTCACCCACAAAGACTGAAGTTATTTGCAGAAAAAGGTCTCTATGAAAACCAAGTTAATAATAATGTTATTGGTTTTATGCCCCACTAACTACTTTTACATATTTTTTGGAGATGCAGGGGTGCCAGAATTTAGTCCTGCAGGAGTTCTTTTACAAGCTAATAAATCTACCAACATGAGGCTGATGTGTTTGAGCACCTTCAAATACTACCGGACTGAGCCAGGATCGAACCTGCCAAGTTAGGGTCAGAAGGCCAGCGCATCAACCATCTGAGCCACTCAGCCTGGCTTAAGTTAAAATAACTTTAAAGGAAAGTAAATATTAGCTCTAAATTATACCGGAAATGGTAACATTACAAAATTCTGCTTTTTGTTCACTGAATGCAGTATTATGTTCTGTGGCTAAGGGGTCCTTGGACATGCATGCAATATGCTAAGGGGGCCTCAGACACAAAAGTTTGGGAAACCCTACAATAGTTCATAGACCTAATTTTTAAACAATTTTAAGCATATATGTGTAGGCCTATGTGTGTTTATAACATAGGACTGATGATTCTTAGATTATTTGTTTATTGCAAAATTAGTGATGTCAAACTTGATGTAAACTTAAACAAGTGGACTGTTGAATTGACAAATTCTAGTAGTTAAGACTGAGTAAATCACATTTTTATTCTGTAAATTTATAATATAGTCCATAGTTTTTTAAAGTGTACATTTTAAGTATAGAGGTTCTATTCCTACTACTGTGTATGAATTGTCAATTTAAGTTATAATGGCTGAGGATGACCTTTCAAGGGTTGAAACCGGTCCCATTGTGTATGCAATATAAATATAACATAAAATATTAATTTGTATTGAATAGGTGGTGGTGGTGATTATTGTTTTAAGAGGGGGATTGAATAGTTGGACCTTCTTTTAATTCTTAAAATTGTGAATATTTGCCAATATGGATCATAACACAATTCATATTTTACTAAATATCTTTATTATCATAGGTAGATTTCAATAATTCACCAGTATTAGTTGCCTCCTCTATCCAGACATTATCCTTATATCCAACTACCTTCACATAATGCTAACTGGATACTTCTGCCTTCTGTAAGTCTTCACATATACTCTACACTCCTCTTGTTCATTAATGAACCCTGGAATATCCTTCCTGGAACCTGTTTCTGCCTTAACACATTCACTCCCACATCTGACCATGGTTGGATTAAGTTTCATGTGTGTAAAATACCATTCCGAACTTAGTCGACCGAGCTCGATAGCTGCAGGCGCTTAAGTGTGGCCAGTATCCAGTAATCGGGAGATAGTAGGTTCGAACCCCACTGTCAGCCTAGCAGTTGCAAGGAAGCGGCCATGGCCTTAGTTAAGGTACAGCCCCAGCATTTGGTTGGTGTGAAAATGGGAAACCACAGAAAACCATCTTCAGGGCTGCCGACAGTGGGATTCAAACCCACTATCTCCCGGATGAAAGTTCACAGCCACATGCCCCTGACCGCATGGCCAACTCACCCAGTCCCAGCCGTAACTGCAACTGGTTATAAAATATATATTAGGCAACTATAGATAATGACATAATTAAAATTGATAATGATAGTTTTTGTGTTTTTTAGATAAATTGCAACATTTTGGTAAATTAAGCAATGATTAGAATTACATTACTGACATTTTGTTCCAGGTTTCTCAGAAGAAGCTCTTCAACACTTACATGTCATGGTTAATAGTGACAAAAGCTCCTGAACAACAGGAAACTGTAACGTGGGAAGACAGATTCCGCTATCTGAATATTGGACTGGACAGTGACTTAGTTCTAGCAGAGTTGAAGAGTGAAAGTTATAAAACACATAGAAGAGAGAATAAATATGAGCAGATGGGTGAAGCTCTGACCAGAATAGGATCAAAATTAAATAACAGAGAGTCAGAAAGGAACTCAACAAGAACAGTCCAACATGACAGTAGTGGGAGAAGAAATTCAACTAATATCAATCAGAAAAATACAACATCAAAGAATGGTCAGAGGAATCCATGGAATTCAACTCAAATCTTACATGTGGAAGTAAAGCAAAACAATAACACTAGTTCTAGCAGCACCAGTAAAACAACTGTAAAGAATAGTCGCAGTAGAAATAAACCTCATAAAATGTGGCTTAGGCATGATTTAGGAGTTCAGTTTCAGTTGACACAGGTACGTGAATATAATTTATGTTCCTGTATTCCCAAACATTTTTTTTTAATAAGCTGCTTGAGACTGCACATCGTATAAGAATAAACCCATATTGCAATGGAATTATTTAACACATAGTCAAACATGCAAGACGTACATTGTCATGAAGCGTGGTCAGGAATGTAAATTCTTTGTTGGGTGGTTTGTGACAAATGATTTCTCTGATGCCTTGGTAGTACTGGAGTAAAATAAGAGAGACCAATTAAATTTACAGCCTAACCCTTCAGTACAGAAGCAGAGTTTCTTATATAAAGTCCCCAGGTTCAATACTTACATTACGGTACCACAAGATTTTAAGGTCGATTTAGATGGTTATTTTTCATGTCAATTCAAGCCTCAGTTCACACCAAGCTTCATGCCACCTTCATGCCAACTGAAGCCTCGAAACGGATCTAGATGGTCAGAACACTCCTAACTTCAAGCTTCAGTTGTTCAGTAGCTCTGTTTGTGTCAACATGTGTGATTTCAAATTAATTACAGTAGCTCATGTTCTTTCAACAGCTTAGTGTTACTGACAATAGTTGACACTAACTGTGGATATATATATGCTTCATTGGTACAAACAATGCAGTGTCAGATGGAGGTGAAATCAGACATACATTGTTCCATAAGAAATTATTAAACAATTAACTATTGCTGCTAACTGAGACAAAACAAAAAGGCAGTAGAAGAAATCTACCATTTCTTTTCATCTTTTGCTTTAAGAAAAACAAAAATTGAAACCAATTCATAGGAAACAGACGAATACCAAATGCAAAATACTTCATTATAGGCTTTTGTGAACAAGGTGTACAGTTGGGAACACATTCAGAATAATGACTGCCAGTTGATATTTAAAATATTAATATTGTCATGTTGGCATGTTGTTACTTGCACAATTATTTAAATAAAAGATCACTTTCTTACTGTAATTTACAAGAGAGCGATTCATCAAGTTCGACATTAACAACTCTCTTAACAGATCTGCAGGGCGGCAACTACCAATAGCTTCTTGATGAGAGGAAACAAAACAGAAAACAGTTCCTTGAATACTTTGTAAATGAGGAACAGGTTAACTAGCAAAATAATGTCATCAACATTAAATAATGCATATTCATTCACATGATTTAGTTAATGTTAATTAACATGAATAATTAATTGTAGAATTATTTTATAAGAATAATAAGAATAAAATAATTCAAAATTCATCAGCCTGTGTTTCCAAACACCTTATTATGTCAGTAACAAAAGAAATAACCAAATGGAAATGGAAGAGCTCAGTTTTAAAGCAATTAAAATATTTGGTAATCTTAGCCCACCCTTTGTAATTCTAGAGTCAATATGCCCATAATGCAATAGTATATTCTATGTTTGACAGTAAGAAAGAAAAAAGGCGGTGGGGGGGGGGGGCGATGACCTTAGATGTTTGGCCCCTTTAAACAACAAGCAGTAGAAAAAAGCACATTTCAATTTGTAACAAAAATAAGATGAACCTACCAAATGAACAACTTCGTCCCCTGTATTTTCGATGTTGTTCATTCCTTGGCTGGGAATATCTTGGTCATGCAGGAGGTTTAATAAAGTATAGTATGTTACTGCAACAATGGTTTGTACTTTGAATTGCATCAGCTCTTGATTTATTGGATTAAATGGAAGCAACTACATAGACTGTTTATCTTGTGGGTAACTGACATTTTTGTAGCATTTGGTTCAATCTCTTTGGTTTTGTCCACTAAAATATTGTAATTTTTTTTTATCCACATTATTATAAGGTGCAACTGATGGTGTTCTGGGAAAATATTGATGTGTTGATCTAGATAATCGTGTGGTATGAGGCAGCAACGAACACCTGAAGGCTTGACCTTTATGCATCACACCATGCCTCAAACCACATCAGTCCTGCCTTCCTTGTTTAATCTTGATACTGAGTGAGGAACTGTCTGATATAAGACAGAACCCAGTGATGAAAGCCAAGCAACAGTGTTGAGAGTGGTGGTGATTATTGTTTTAAGAGAAAGTATAACTAGGCAACCATCCTCTATTAACACTAATCAGAAGGAAAAAATGGAAGGGGTCCGACACTTTAAAAAGTGAAGATATTAGCCAAAGAAAGAAAAGGATTGTGAAGGGCATGAAAATGAAAGACTCCATTGGCCTCAACACCTTATACCATCGGGATCAGAAAAGAAAAGAAAAGAATTGACCAAGGGAGTCTGGATAGGATAAATGAAAGTGAAGAGCCTGGCATAAGTAAGTGGAAACAATGCCAGAATTCAGCTAAGGGTCCCGTGGCTGTCAACCCACGCTCCTACGTTGAGAGCCTTTGGGGCACTATTAGTGTTGAGAAGTTGTCATGTTGATTACATGGCTCTTCAATACCTGCAGACCATCTGAGGGACAGCAGTCATCTTGGAAGACATAAGACTCCTAGTAGGCTACCAGTATATGGGTCACAGATCAAGACTGTCTTTGCCACACGTTTCAACAGCAAATAAATCACCATAGAAGAATTCTCCAGTTACCTCACATTTTGGCACCTGGTACAGATTCAGAGATCTCATGAAAGCAACCCTCCAGTGCAGATTAAAGTTATAGTTCTATATTCTAGATATGAAAATACAGTATTATTAATCTTTAGCAATCTTTTCTATGAACTAAAGGGGAAAATTCACTAATTATCCCCAAACTATTTGAGAGGATAATTTAGAAAAAGTGTTTCCAAACAAATGTAAAAGGGTTGAATTCTGCTTCCAACACAGAGGAAAGCACTTCCACCACCTATTGTAATTGTACCGGTAGTGAGTTATAACACACCTTGATTATTTTAATGACCACCCTCATTATTATTTTCATTGTCATAAATTTTTTAAATAGTACTTTTACGTTGACTGCCATCAGTACCATCATTCAGAGAGTAAATAAAGTTTCTTCAGCACTTCTCTTCAGAGGGACTTTCCTTATACACTATAGAATTTTTATAAAAGAACAGATAGAGTTAAACCTGAATATCTCTATGAATATCTCTAATCACCTCAGGAGATAAATTTGAGTTATAAAAATTATGAGATATAGAGAATTCTCTTTTTGAGCATGTTTATAATCAAATCATGTGTATCTACAGGCTTGATACTCTCTACATTATTATTTAACCAAACTCAAACTATACTGACAAGGCAAAAAAAAAAAAAAAAGACCACACAACATACTTCAGACAAAATTTATTGTTAGGCCATTTGAAACCTTGTAAAATTCAAATATCACAACAATATGACAATGTATCTTAAATGAATTAGACCACATGAAAAGTTTCAATACAATAATCACACTGTTGTATGGTAATCCACTTGTCCACTTGTTTACAACAAATTTCCATTGCCTCAGTAGCTTGTAGTACCACTGATAACCACAGTTACAACTGTGATTCAATCACGCACACTCAGGATGCAACCTCAAATGTCCTTTTGTGGTATGAGCTCCAGTGTTGCCCTCAAGCACAGCCCAAAGTTGAGCCAGCATGTCAAGGAAACAACTCCTAGCATGTCCCCCAAGCATATCCCAGACATGCTCTATCAGGTTTAGGTTGGGAGTACAAGCAGGCCGCATCATGCACTCAATTTCAACATCATCCACATACTCACTACACAAGCAGAAATGTGTTGGTGAGCGTTGTCATGCATCAGGATAAAATTCTCACTGATGACAGGTGCAAAAGGCATCATGTAATCCACTAAACTCTCCTGGATGTATTGGTGGACTGTCAGATTCCCATTCTCGATTAACGTACGCTCTCTGCGTGTATCAATGACAATCCCACCCCAGATCACGACAGAGTCTCTACTGAATGGTGTCCTCGCAAAGAAAATGCAGGGTGAATAAAATTCTCCAGGCCTTCTTCAAACTCTCTTCCTTCCATCTGGTGCTCTTAAACAGAATCTAGATTAATTCATAGATGGCACTGAGCTCCAGTGCAGTTTCAATGGGCATTGGTGAATTGCATCCAAGAAGCATGGTGCTCATGTGCAAGGAGAGGTTCTGTTGCAGGACTCTTGAACTGTAAATCCTCTTCATACAGCATCTTTCTTGCTGTCCTATTGCTGATGTTTGTTGTAAATGTTTTCTGGCCTCCATAACTCTTGTGTGTTGATTACAAAGAATTTGTATTATGATAAAACAATCATTGTGCTCAGTAGTGCTTCTCCTCCCACCAGAACTAGGGCCCCTGATGAAAATATTTTCCTCTCTATACATTTTAACAGTTCTGTGCACACTAGAACAAGATGTGTATATAATAATAATAATAATAATAATAATAATAATAATAATAATAATAATAATAATAATAATAATAATAATAATAATAATAATAATAATAATAATAATAATAATAATAATAATAATTGTACCGGGCGGTACACCTCTACTCTGTTTATTTAAAAGTTGCGCCAGTTGAAACTCCTCTTCTGGAGGAAGGTTGAACTTTATCTATTCTATTAATTCTCTACTTTCTCAGAAGATGTCACCACGTGGAAAATTTTGAGTTTGTGAACTGTGTCACTTTTGATGTGTTTTTGTTTCGCTTGAAGTAAGAAGTGTGAACTTTCTCTTCTAGAGGACACTACTGAAGATCAACAATAGTGCGACCTAGTGCGGAGTCAAAGAACTATTTTGTTGGAGAAATTTTTATTTCAAAAGTTTGTTTCTTGTTAAATTTCTTTCTGTTATCGTTTAAGTTGGCTGTATTCCCCTCTTTTTCCCCTTAGTTTGGATCTAGCCAATCCCGAATTTCTTTAATTAATTTTCCACCAATAATGTGTTTCTTTTTCCTCTATGTAGGGGTTTCTTTTCCCGAACCAATAAAAACTTTGAGGGAGGGTGTTTTATTTCCCCTAACGCCTAGAATCTTCCGCGAGAGGATATAAACTGCTGATTTTGGGGTCTCCGGGCCACTTCTGTTCCATCTTTCAGTGTATTAAGTACATAGCAGGAGGCGGGAAGCGCCTCTTTCTTCTTCAGCCGTTCAACACCAGGTAATGGCCTTTTAATAACTTCTTTTCTTGCTAGGTCGGCAGTTTAACACTCGCGGCGGGTTCGAAGCTTTTCCATCATGTAACCTTTTCCTAAAATGTAACTACTCTTTTCTTCTTTTTCTTGTAAAGCTACATATTGGGATAGAGAGTGCTAACCCTCTCGAGCTCCCACTCACATTTGTTTTGAGGTGAACTTATTTTCTCAAACTTTTCTTCGTTTATGTAATGTAAAGTGTTCTTCTCTAAGTCACCTCTGTAGTATGGGATTAGCCCTTGCGTTAGTGGCCCAGAGCCAGATTAGGTTTTAAATGCAAAGTGTATTAGGAGTGCAAGTTCGCCTCCTCTCAAGTTGTATTTTAGAGGTCATGTATTAATCGTTTCTCACCTAATAGACCTCAGTAGGTTGGGTATTTTACCCCTGTGTATATGTCCTTTGAGGACAACTTGAAAGTTGAGTTTGGTGTGGCCTGGGAGAGGCTTAACTTTAAGAGCGAGTGGCTCTTTTCTAAAACTGAGAGTTGTATGCCTCGAGGAGGCTTTGCTGTGTAATTTGGAGCAAGGGCTCCAGGGTTTGAGTGGGGTCTTCTGCCCCTTTTGTTGAAATTGGTATATCGTAAAGTTGAGCTAGTTGCTCAAGAATTGTGTTTTCAGGGCTCGAAGCCCAAATTCTTTAATCCCTGTAATTGCACATTTCAAGTTGTATTTCGGCTACTAAGTACCTGTTCTATTTGTTGTTACCTAATTTTGAAAAGAAAATATAACCTTGTTAAATTTTAAAATTTAATTTCTCTTTAGTAGCTTGAGACCTATTCACCACCCAGCACCTTCTTTCATGCTTAACTACCACAAAAACTCGGTAACAAGTGGTAGCAGAGCGTGGTTGAATGGGTCTCAATTTAGCCCCTTTTGACGGCTAAATATTGCTTTGATTCGAACTCTAACAATTTTCTCAGTTGCTGGAATTTTTTGAGTTTTTCTAAATTGTTCTGTCATCATGCCCGGCCCTCGCGATGTTCTCCTCCTTAACTACTTGCGCAAAGAGGAGTTGATATATGAGTTAACTATCAGAAACGTTCAATCTGGAGGCACGGTTGCAATAGACACTAACAAGCTTAGAGAGTCCCTTGATTTGCCCATTTCCATCCCCAATTTGGGAGAGAAAGAAATTGACGACTCTCTTTCCACGATTGTCGAGAATATTACTGGGCTAGCATCGGTAGTCAGCTTTTTTGATGAAAACGATCCATCTCCTAATCAAATTAAGCGTGTGCAAGGCAGGCTGTATCACTTTGCAAATAGAGTTAATGATCTATTGTCTCTAAAGGTGAATGACGTTCAGAGGAAGCAAGCTAATACGCTCCTTGAAACTATTTCTGAATTGTCTAATAAGGTTACTCAATTGCTAACCGGCGATGTTCCTCCCAAAACTGATCAACCCGCCACGGTGAATGTAGGTAACGAGGAAGAGCCTCCTCAGGGAGAAGTCAATAGGATAACCGTTGCTGCTCAAACTATCTCTGCCCCATCGAACAACGAATCTGAACGCCGTGCGTCATTGAGTAACATCCGCTCTGAATTAACTTCCTTGCCCTTGAAACCTTTAACGACTATGTCACCTGGGTTCAGTAGCTTGCCTCATCCATTGGCAATGTTGCTCAGAGGTATATCCAAGTTTTCCGTTAATACCACCAGTGACGTAATTTCATTTTTAAGATTTCTAGTGGAATTTCAGGATCATGCCCTTGTGTTTTCTCTTTCCCCATGTCAAATTTTGCAAATTATCTATCCTTATGCTATTGGTGTTCTATCTGACAAGATAGTTAGAGCCATTGCCGAGCAATCTTCTATTGAGGATTTCCATGCCCATTTGCTAGCTAACTTCATCCCGGCTAGGGCCAGGTCCTCCCTTATTCAGAAATACTATTATCGGGTACAGCGCTTGGATGAAAACCTGGCAGACTTCATCCAAGATATTAAGTTTTATACTAGGGTGTTTGCTCTCCACTTCCCTGAGGATCAGATCGTGCAAGCTATTGTTGAAGGGATTTCACCACCCTACAGGTCATATTTGTGTTTCGCGGCGTGCCCGCAAACCTTCTCTGAACTGGAAGCATTAGCCGTCTCTGCGGAAGGAGTTAGGTATGCCGATTCCTTGCGTGTGGCGAAAGAACCCCCGCCTTCCTTTAGTAACACTCGGCCTCCACCTCGCCGACCAGTCAATCCCCGTAAATGTTATGCTTGTGGGTCGCCTGACCATCTGCGGAATAAGTGTCCTCTGATCAAGTCAAGTGGGACAAGGAATGGAGTAGGGTCATCACAAGGCTGTTTTAAGTGTGGGGCCTTCTCACATATCGCCAAGAATTGCCCAAACTCAAATAGCACCCCCTCCTGCTCAACTTCTGGTGCAAATTCCAGCTATTCCAATAATAAAAAGTGACTAGTGGCGTCGGCTGAGCCGACTAATCCATCTTCCCGAGACTTAGCCCCTAGTAAACAGGTTGTAAATGCAGAGAACGACCAGCCTTCAAATTCATCTTTTGAATGCCCTAAAGAGTGTCTTAGGATTGCGGCGGATACCCCCGCACCTGTTCCTTTTCTTAAGATTGAGTTAAATAACGAGCCTGTAACAGCTCTCTTAGATTCAGGCAGTGTTTGTTCCATTATTTCGGCTGATTGGTATTCTAAATTGAAATCTGTTTGTAAACTCCCTGACTATGTCTCTTCTCCTGTTCAATACGTTTCGGCTAATTCATCTCCATTAGAAATTCTAGGTTCCTTACTGGTTAAAATTCGTGTTTTTAAGTTTACATGGAAAGTTAAATTGTTTGTGGCCAAGCGTTTGTCTTGCCCCATCATATTGGGAGCGGACTTCATTTCTCACACTGGTCTTGTGCTCGATCTCCAGTGTAGGTCGTGCATATTCAAATTTGCGTCCAATTGTAGAATTCCCTTGTTAAAGTGTAATTCTGTATCATGTTCATCTATTTCGCCTACCCAGGATGAGATGTTGTTAGACCTTAGACATCTACCTGAGGAGCAGGCTGATAGTATTCGGAAACTGTGTCAGTCGTTTCCCGAGGTGTTCTCTGATACTCTTGGTGTTACTGACCTTATTGAATACAAAATTGAGGTCACGGATTCAATTCCTGTCCGTTTTCCACCGTATAGGCTATCTCCACCTAAAATGAAGGCTCTGAAAGAAATCATCGATCAGATGTTGAAGGATGGTATTATTAGGCCCTCTAAGTCAGCGTATTCTTCGCCTATTTTTCTAGTCCCGAAACCCCAAGGAGGCTTCAGGCCTGTCATTGATTACAGGGCTCTCAATCGGAAGGTGGTGTTGCAATCTGTGCCCCTTCCCGACCTTCATTCTTGCTTCTCATGGTTTCGTAAGGCCAAGTTCTTCACCATCTTGGACTTGAATCAGGCCTATAATCAAATTCCCCTTGCCGAAGAGTCTAAACATCTTACAGCGTTTGCCACGGACTGGAATTTATATGAATACAACCGCGTGCCTTTCGGGCTCCCCACGGGGGCAGCTGTGCTCACTAGGCTACTAGATAGGGTCTTTTCCGACATCAAATTTGAGTACTTATATCACTACTTGGATGATGTCGTCGTATTTTCCGAAACCTTTGAAGAACATCTAGATCATTTGCGAGAAGTTCTCAATCGCCTTCGTAAGGCTGGGTTAACTGTTAAGTTGTCCAAGGTTGCCTTTGCTAAGCCCTCTATGTCATTCCTAGGGCATATTGTGTCACCTGATGGTGTAGCAGTCGATCATTCTAGAACACAGGCCATCCGTGACTTTAAACCTCCTAAGGACATCAAAGGTATCGCTAGATTCATTGGTATGGTGAATTTCTTCAGGAAGTTTATTCCTAACTTCGCTAATAGAGCGGCGCCCTTAAACCTTCTTCGTAGGAAAGGCATCAAATTCGAGTGGGGACCTTCTCAACAAGCCGCTTTCGAAGATCTTAAATTAGCTCTCTGTAATGCCCCTGTACTTGCTATGCCTGATTTCTCGAAGAAATTCATCGTCCAAACGGACGCGTCGTCGTCAGCTGTAGCTGCAGTCCTTCTTCAAGAGACTGAACTAGGGAGGCGTCCCATCGCCTATGCATCTAGGACTCTATCGGTTCAAGAAGCCAAGTATTCCATCTATGAGCTCGAAGGGTTGGCAGTCTTATTCGCCTTAGAAAAGTTCCGTCTCTATCTGGAACATGTCAAATTCGACCTGGAGACAGATAATCAAGCCTTAAGCTGGGTCTTAGGTAGGCCGCGTCGTACTGGTCGTATAGCCCGTTGGGCCATCCGTATTTCTGCCTTCCAATTTGATGTACGACATATCAGAGGTACTGAAAATGTTGTTGCTGATGGACTCAGCCGTATGTTTTCTAACGACGTCGAGACCCACGAACCGGTCGACAGTTCATCACCTCCCGAGTCCATGCTATCTGATGTTAATGCCATCTTAACTGATGCTCCCATGCTTTTTAGGGATATTGAGAAGTACCAACGTGAAGATCCGACGCTGGCTCCTATAATGGAAACCCTTTCTTCTGGGGAACATGCTGTCCCTTATGTTCTGAGGAATGGTGTTCTATGTTGCCCTTCGAGGCATGATAAGTTGATGAAAGTTGTTGTTCCAGCGGTTCTTGTGCCTATGATCTTCAAGTATTATCATGAGTCCCCATTAGGAGGGCATCTTGGTATCTTTAAAACTCGTGAAAAAATTCGTGAAATGTTCATCTGGAAAGGTATGGACGGTGAAATCCGTGAACTTGTAAAAGCTTGTAAATCTTGTTTGCTTAGTAAACCTACCACGTCCACTAAGGTAGGCCTTTTGTCTTCTCATCAAGCGGCGCGCCCCATGGAACGCCTGTATATTGATTATGTAGGACCCTTCCCCCAGTCGAAGGGAAATGCCAACAAGTTCATCTTTGTGTGTGTAGATGGTTTTACTAGATTTTCCTGGTTATTTCCGACTAAGCTGGCTACCGCTCAGTCCACCATTACTTGCCTAAATTCCATTTTTGCTTCTTTTGGTCCGTGCCAATACATTGTATCTGATAATGCTAAAGCTTTTACATCAAATCTGTTTCGTAAATTCTGTTTTGACTTGTCCATCTCTCATGTAACTACATCTGCTTATTACCCTCAACCATCTCTGGCTGAACGGGTTAACCGCAATCTCAGGTCCGCACTTATTGCCTATCATCATGAAGATCATTCTAGGTGGGACACGTCCCTGCATTGGTTAGCTTTTGCTTTGAATTCGGCGGTTCATGAATCTCACAAATTTACTCCAGCTTCTTTGATGTTTAAGTTCGTTCCCAACACGCCGCTCTCTAACCTCTGGTCTCTGAATGACATTCTGCCCGAGACAATAGATCCGGACAACATTAAAGATCTTTGGAAGAAGGCTAAAGCTAATCTTAAAGTATCTCATGAAAAGGTTAGGGAAAGGTATGATCGTGGACGGAGACCCACCACCTTGAAGGTAGGTGACCAGGTTATGGTCAAAAATTTTGTTCCCGCGGGCAAGCTTGCCCCCAGATTTCATGGGCCTTGTATCATTCTCGATTTTCTTACGCCGGTTACCTTATTGCTAAGTAATCCAGCCACCGAGAGGATATTTAGAGTTCACCTGTCCCAGGTGAAACCGGTGTAATTTCTGTGTTAACTTGCTTCATATTATTTTGAAAGGATATGAAGGTTATATTTTTTCTTTTTTTTGAGTTTCACTTTTAAGGCATTCTGCCCCTTCTGTAATATTTTGGTTTTAGATGTAAGCATGTTTGTGAAACCTGCCCCGACCCATTAAACTGCCATCCTGTCTTTGCCACGGCCATTACCACGCTCCCGTCTCCTGCTCCACCTTACACTGTGGCTTCATAATAGTAAATGCCATGGATATCTACACGCCGCTGGCCCCTCAACCTCTCCACAAGCCTGTACCCTCAAAGGAAATGATTGTCCAACACAATTCTGCCGCCTAGCTTTAATGTTTCAGCGCCCCCGCAGCCGCGCAGCGCCGTGCAGCGACTGGGGAGGGGGATGGGCCCCCTCCTCTCCAGCGAGGACGACATGTGCACGGCGAGCCGGAACTCTCCTCCCGGCCAAGGCTGATGTGCGGCGCACGACCTGCTACATGCCCGCAGCCTGTATCTGTTCACCGCGGGCGCGGCGTACTTCAACACCTCTGCTCCCCTCATAGTGCGGGCGAGCGGTATCTCAGGGTACTTGAGGGGTCCGAGCGGCCTCCGTTGGACGCAAGCTGCAAACGGCCGGTCTGGCCATCCGACTCAATCTGCATCAACTACATGGACAGTCACCATAAGCAATAATTACATTTGGGAATTTAACAACAATATTTGGTGGACATTGCAAAACTTTTCTTCACTTTTAAGCATTAAAGGTTTATCTTCAGAAATTCAACTACTACAACAGAAAAACTTTACTGCACCTGCAACAACAAAATTTTGAAATTGCAACCAACCAAATTACTAAAATCTTATAAATGCTTCCGCAATTAATCTTAATATCAACATCAAAACTTGGACCTTATTTTGGAAACAAAGCTTATGTTCTTCTGTGTTACCCCTTGGAGGAACTTTTGGGGGGGGAGGTCTGTACCGGGCGGTACACCTCTACTCTGTTTATTTAAAAGTTGCGCCAGTTGAAACTCCTCTTCTGGAGGAAGGTTGAACTTTATCTATTCTATTAATTCTCTACTTTCTCAGAAGATGTCACCACGTGGAAAATTTTGAGTTTGTGAACTGTGTCACTTTTGATGTGTTTTTGTTTCGCTTGAAGTAAGAAGTGTGAACTTTCTCTTCTAGAGGACACTACTGAAGATCAACAATAGTGCGACCTAGTGCGGAGTCAAAGAACTATTTTGTTGGAGAAATTTTTATTTCAAAAGTTTGTTTCTTGTTAAATTTCTTTCTGTTATCGTTTAAGTTGGCTGTATTCCCCTCTTTTTCCCCTTAGTTTGGATCTAGCCAATCCCGAATTTCTTTAATTAATTTTCCACCAATAATGTGTTTCTTTTTCCTCTATGTAGGGGTTTCTTTTCCCGAACCAATAAAAACTTTGAGGGAGGGTGTTTTATTTCCCCTAACGCCTAGAATCTTCCGCGAGAGGATATAAACTGCTGATTTTGGGGTCTCCGGGCCACTTCTGTTCCATCTTTCAGTGTATTAAGTACATAGCAGGAGGCGGGAAGCGCCTCTTTCTTCTTCAGCCGTTCAACACCAGGTAATGGCCTTTTAATAACTTCTTTTCTTGCTAGGTCGGCAGTTTAACACTCGCGGCGGGTTCGAAGCTTTTCCATCATGTAACCTTTTCCTAAAATGTAACTACTCTTTTCTTCTTTTTCTTGTAAAGCTACATATTGGGATAGAGAGTGCTAACCCTCTCGAGCTCCCACTCACATTTGTTTTGAGGTGAACTTATTTTCTCAAACTTTTCTTCGTTTATGTAATGTAAAGTGTTCTTCTCTAAGTCACCTCTGTAGTATGGGATTAGCCCTTGCGTTAGTGGCCCAGAGCCAGATTAGGTTTTAAATGCAAAGTGTATTAGGAGTGCAAGTTCGCCTCCTCTCAAGTTGTATTTTAGAGGTCATGTATTAATCGTTTCTCACCTAATAGACCTCAGTAGGTTGGGTATTTTACCCCTGTGTATATGTCCTTTGAGGACAACTTGAAAGTTGAGTTTGGTGTGGCCTGGGAGAGGCTTAACTTTAAGAGCGAGTGGCTCTTTTCTAAAACTGAGAGTTGTATGCCTCGAGGAGGCTTTGCTGTGTAATTTGGAGCAAGGGCTCCAGGGTTTGAGTGGGGTCTTCTGCCCCTTTTGTTGAAATTGGTATATCGTAAAGTTGAGCTAGTTGCTCAAGAATTGTGTTTTCAGGGCTCGAAGCCCAAATTCTTTAATCCCTGTAATTGCACATTTCAAGTTGTATTTCGGCTACTAAGTACCTGTTCTATTTGTTGTTACCTAATTTTGAAAAGAAAATATAACCTTGTTAAATTTTAAAATTTAATTTCTCTTTAGTAGCTTGAGACCTATTCACCACCCAGCACCTTCTTTCATGCTTAACTACCACAAAAACTCGGTAACAATAATAATAATAATAATAATAATAATAATAATAAAGGGCCAATGACCTTATATGTTAGGCCCATTTAAACAAAAAGCATCATCATCATCAATAATAACAACAACAACCTGCACTTTTTATTCACCTAACTTTTTGTTTCTTTGACTTGTATCAGGTTTACAAGCTAAGGAGCACTGCCAATAACTCAATCGTACTGGTCCCGCTTGGAGAATGGGATGCTATAAATGGTTCTGCAAGATGGAAGAGACCTTTGTATGTTGAAGAACGAAATGATCTCCAGGGTATATCACTTAATGTGGGCATCAAGAACGTCACCATGAAAGGAGGAGAAGTGAAAGTTGGTGTTCCTACAAAGGACCATATGATAACAAGTGTGGATGATGACATTGATGATGACAGCAACCTCATGGATGTGCTGGAGTACATCACCAAAACAATCAATGCCAGGTGAGAATAGATATCTTCATCTCACTCAAAAGAGAATGTCTTGAAATGGAAAGGAAGAATTTAACAGCAGAGTCAAGGTAGTTTAGACTGAATGTTTTTTTTTTTTTTTTGTTTTTTTGTTTTTTTGAAGTTGCTTTACATCCCACTGACACAGATAGGTCTTATGGTGATAGTGGGATAGGAAAGTTCTAGTAGTGGGAAGAAAGCGGCTGTGGCCTTAATTAAGGTACAGCTCCAGAATTATCTTGCTGTGACAATGGAAACCCATGGCTGCTGACAATGGGGTTTAAACCTACTGTCTCCTGAATGCAAATACACAGCTGTGCATCCCTAACTGTATGGTTAACTCACTCTGTAGGAATATTTATTTTATTACACACAGGAGCTTATGGTCAATAAAAGAAGGTTGTTTTCCTTTTTCTCTTTTTAAGAATATGATGCTGAAAAAGAGTTTTGGATATTCTGCTTTTGTGCACTTTTTATTTTGCTGTATGTATGTACGTACATTATACCTACAATACATAGTGTATATACAAAGAAATATCACATGCAGTTAGCTATACAAAAACAACAGAAATGCAACAAAACACAAAGTTGGTAATGTGAGGTATTGAGCACAAAATTATCATTCATTGTTTTGAGGCAAATTAATCCTACTCTTGAATAGAAGCTTTAATCAGTTGCTGAATGTTAGCAGGAGGACCAGGACAGTGGGTAATTGCTCTCTTCAGCTCATGCCATGTATGTTCAGCAGAATATGCTGGCCACACCATGCATCTCAAAGAACTGGCTGGCCACTCTGGCTTGATGGGCACGAGCATTACTATCAACTCACAGTGTCAGCAAATCCTGTAACTACAGGTTGGAGGATGTTGTCTCTGTGTTCCAGACTGCATAGGAATTAAATCTGTACGTCGACTAAACATTAATCTACACCAAAATATGATGGAGCCCCATTGCTGCTGATGGCACTCCAGGATGAAGGGCTTGTTTCATCTCTTACCAGATTGTCTCCAGACTCTAATTCTTATGTTACAGGGGTACAATTTTATAAGAAAAGGGCATACAGTTCCACATTTCCTGATGGCATGGGCTGTGAGTTGTTACTCACCTCACACTAGCTACCCTATGGTGTGCTTTAATAGGAGCCTCCTCGATATTAGTCCTCCATTCTCCCGCTGATTTTGCGGTCTGATCTGATATATTGACTCCGATGGCCCTCCAAAGATCCTGGCAGAACAAGGTGGCAGCACAAGTTGGTCTACAATGTGTTAAAAGCGGCAAATACTGATATCCTCCCCGCAAGTTGTTAGGTGTCACTGCATTGCCCTATAAATGAGGTTTACGGTAGTGTCTCAGTGGTGCACTAGCCACCAGCATCTTGGAAGGGTGTGGATCAAACTGATTGAAAAAGTCTAAAATTCTTGAATAATAATAATAATAATAATAATAATAATAATAATAATAATAATAATAATAATAATAATAATAATTTTTTATGAGGGAAGTGTGGGATATCTTTTATTAGACACTTGTGAGGGTCCGCACTCCACAAGCGTGTGAGATTCCTACTCACTAAAACCCACACACCCTTTTCCCATGACGTATATCTACGCCCCGGAACCGCTCTCGCATTACTTCAGGGCGGTGTTGTGCTAATTTTTCAGGTTTCTTGTTCCTTTATTTCTCCTTACTGCCATTCATGATCATATCACTCTTTTTCTGACGCAGGATGCCTTCTACATATACTGCTATCTGATCCCAAGATTCTTGGTTTCGTAGCATCACCTGCACAATAGTTTCTGGCATCAACTCTCCTTGCTCAGTATGTAAACATCTTCTCTGAGTTGACCAATGATAACATACAAAAAATGTGTGAAATACATCATCTACATCATTGCAATAAATACACGCCGAGTCTCTCGCTCTACCTGCTTTATGTAGAAATTTCCGGAAGTATCCATGACCCGTCAATAGTTGCGTAATGTAAAAGTTAACCTCGCCATGAACTCAGGCAACCCAATCAGCTAGTCGTGGTATCAGCCGCTTAGTCCATTTTCCTCGAGGATCTTCCTCCTATCTTTGCTGCCACCGCTTCATTTGTTGCCTATAAGCCAGCTCCTTAGCATACTTCTTTCCGAGCTCTCCTTGAGTTCGCCATACTTCCTGTCTCTCTAAGGCCAGTAAATCAATCGGTGCTACCGCTGCTATCACTCCGAGGCACTTTATACTTCTAGATGTTTTGATTTCTGTTTGTCCAATATACATTGCTATTTGCTTTACGTCGCACCGACACAGATAGGTCTTATGGCGACGATGGGATAGGAAAGGCCTAGGAAGTGGAAGAAATTGGCCATGGCCTTAATTAAGGTACAGCCCCGGCATTTGCCTGGAGTGAAAATAGGAAACCACGGAAAACCATCTTCAGGGCTGCCGACAGTGGGACTCGAGCCCACTATATCCCGATTACTGGATACTGGTCGCCCTTAAGCAACTGCAGCTATCGAGCTCGGTCAATATACATTGGAATGACGGTTGTGATCCTTTTTTCTTGTCAAGAGAACGATCTCTGTTTTATGATCCGCCAGCTGTAATCTGTGATTCACCATCCAATCTTTCACCCGTCGCATTACTTGATTTAGCTTAAACTGAGCCAACTCCAAATTTCGAACAACTATCAAAACAGCTATATCATCAGCATAGCCCACTAGCATTGTGTCTTCCGGCATCTCTAACCTCAACAATCCATCATACACTATGTTCCACAGATTTGGGCCAAGGATGGACCCTTGTGCTGCACTAGCTGTAAGCCGTTTCACTCTCTGCCCATCTTCTGTGTGATATACTAGAGTATGATCTTTCAAATAATTTCTCATTATGCGCATGAGATACTCTGGTAGTTTGAAAATATTTTGAAGCGTTTCCAATATGTCATTCCAAGTTATCGAGTTGAAAGCGTTCTTAACATCCAGCGTCACAAGGAGTGTCATTTTTCAAGAGTGATGATTACCCATTTGTGCCCTTTTAGCTGTATTCAACACTTCCCATACTGCATCGATTGTCAAGTGCCCTCCTCGAAAACCATGTTGACGATCAGAGAGGTCCCCAGCTAGTTGAACTGCTGCAAGTATTCTTGGCTGCAAAAGTTTCCCTAATTCTTTACCAGCAGTATCCAGCATACATAAAGGCCTATAGCCCCAGATTTCCCTTTGCTTATTAAAACTAGCCAAGCTGTTTTCCAGCGAACACTAAACATCCCCAATAGCAGGCAGCTATTGTACATTTTCAATAGTAGTTGTGGACAGAATCTTCTCTGGTCAGCAATATCTTTGGTTCACCAGTACGCTGAACGCTTCTTGTTTCGTAATATATTACGAGTCATGGACAGGTCACATGCTCTCCAAATAAACTGCATGGTGAGCTCAACACATTTCTCAGCCACTTCTTTCCCTTTATAACAACATTTTTGTTCTGTTTGCTATCCATTTCATTACTCAAGATAGCAAGAAAAATGTCTCTGTCCATACTTTCTATATTCCACCGTGTTGGTTTATACGATGTAATATTAATCTGTGAAGTTTCAGGAAGAATACGAAAAATAATGTACTGGTGATCACTTCCTGTGTATTCTTCAATTACCCATCAGTCATTGATATTCGACACGATGTCCTCAGATACAAAAGTCACGTCCGATATGGTTCCTCTACAGCCCAGTCATCGAAAGGTTGGCACATTTCCAATATTAGTGACCATCAAACCCAACCTAGCAGCCATCTCCATAGTTCGGCACCCTCTAGAGTCATACTGTGACATACCCCATTCTAGTGCTTGGGCATTGAAATCACCAACCACGATTAAACCGTTGTCAAAACCTTGTAATACGTCCTCTAGGCCATCCAGCTTAGCCTGAAATTCAAATATTGACTCATTTGGTGTAAAGTAACAGCTCGATGCATCCTTGGTTTGATACTGGGCATCTACCCAAATCTGGTATTCAAACTGCAGCTGTCTCACAATTATCTACAAACCATCCTGGGTGGTCTCTGCCTTGATAAGGTTCACTGAGAAGAAATATGTCTACTCCTATCTCAAAGGTCATCTGCGTAAAAAGATCATTGGCAGTTCTACTCCTGTGCATATTTTCTTGAATAACCTTCATCATTTACTACTAGTTTTAGCCTTTTCGAGAGCTTCACGAAACACTGTGCAGGCTCTTGAGCGAAGTACATGACTTCGATTAGCTTCGTTAACGTTTATGTCTGTGCAAATTATGCATCTCAGATTTGCTTTGCAACCTACCGCCCTATGCCCGGCTTCTCCGCACTTAAAACAAAGTTTGCTTCTATCTGCACCTTTGCAGTTTTGTGCATGGTGCCCATACGAAAGACATCGAAAGCAGCAAGATACCACGATCCTTTTTCAGATTCTACAATCCAACCATCCTATTTTAATTTTACCCATTTCTAAAAGTTTCTGGGCCTCCTTATCTTTTATCTCAATGATAGCAAGTTTTTGTCCTCTGCTGTTTGGATTATTAATTGAGACTTTCAGTTCTCCTTCGAAATTCTGAAGATCCTGTCTTCAAGGTTCCTCTATATCTAAACCAATGGTGATACTGTCCATGTCCCGAATTTCCAAGGTAGTGCGGGGAGTTAAAGTCTTCACATTGCCATCCGTTCCAAGGACATCTCTTAAAGATTTATTTAAATTGTCCCTGTTCTTGTTTTGTGTCTCTTTATTAAAAGCAAGAAGAATCGCCCCAGTCTGAATTTCAATAGATCAAATGCTCACACCGCTGTCTTTTGGTTTTATTTTACTCTGAATACCCATCAAAACATCTGCAAAAGTCTTGCCATTTGCTGGTTTGATAAGGACAGCATCAGAACGATCCCTTGATTTTAAATGGGTCCGTTTATCTTGTTTTTTCCCACTATCAATGGCCTCCATTCTGCCAGAATCTACCCCATCTGTTAAAGATTGGATATCTTTATCCTCCTTCATTTCCTTCTTCTTGTTTCTTTTTCTTATAGGAAATCTCGACCCATTTCTCCTTATCTTTCTCCTACCCATTCGTCACTAACGGTGTCATAGGCAATTCATTTATCTCTACGGTTGTTTGTTCCTGTTTTAGATTTTCCCTAGCTCTCTTCCAGGATGTCCTGTATGCTGCTTCAGCATCGAGAGCTTCCTCCCAATTTTCGTAATCCATTCTGGATTTCCAACTTAAGGTTCTTAAGCGGAATAGCTAGAATGCATTTCACCAATGCCCTAGTGATCTCAAGATGTTCCTCCTCTTTACGCTGTTCGTCCATTATTATTTCCTCATTCCTTCCATTAGGTACTTGCATGATATCCTGTGTGCCAAAACTGGCACATTCAAGTACGTTTGCACTCCTATTCTGACACAAAAGAGAGAGCTCTACCGAATCTCTCTGAACTTCTGCCTCCGTCATCATGCAACAAAGGAATCTAACTGGCCGTGACTAAGCCGCGGCGGCGAAGGATCCTGTCTTTGATGTCGTATATTCCTTGAAAGCAACTTATAACCTACAATCCTGGATGATCAAACACTTATCTACAATTAACCCGTCCACAAGTCGACAAAATGATTTGATGAAGTTGCAAAACAATACTACAGGTACCAGAAGAGTATTCTAGCTCAACCTCTAGTGACGCATATCATCAATTACTTATAAATACATCATAAGAAGCACACACAGACATTGACCCACCTTTCCATCATGCAACAATCAATAATAATAATAATGGCCTGTCTATAGCAACAAAATTAAAACACTACAAAACAGTCACTCAATCAGAAATAACATATACAAGTGAAACCATCTTCAAAACAACTAACACTGCACAAATAGACAAAATACTCAAGATAGAGGGGGAAAACATTAGAACGTGCATCAACAAATCATACTAAATGGATGGACTCTGGAAAGTAGTTTCTAAGGAAAGAGTCTAAAAGGAAATAAAACCAGTAAAGAGCACAATCAGGAAGAAATGCATTTCATTTTTTGGACATCTCATCATAACACCAGAGAACAGAATCATCTGGAGAATAATAGAAAAATTATAGAATAGTAAGTGCAACATTAAGTGGATTACAGAAATCAAGGAAGATATGAACTACAAATTACAGTGGAAGACCTAAAAAACAAAACTGACAAAATCAGGAAACTCACAGACAAATAAACCAGACTGCAAACCAGAATCAACGAACAGGTAATAGGAAGGGTGATTTTCAATGAAGAAAGAAAGATCCGATCCGAAAGAATGAAGAAGTACTGGACTGACAGGAAACTGAAAAATTCTTTGTATAAAGTTGGCTAAAGTGGTCCAATGAAGCCCATAAAATGTAAATAATAAAAATTTAAAAAATAATAATTATACATATATATATTGTACCGGGAAAAATGTCTGTCTTTGGGGGACGCTGACACTAGCTTGAAGAGCATGGAATATTTCTAAGGGTGTGGCATGTAAACATTGGAGTTGGTACAGAGAGGGGTACTAGTTCATTGAACTTAGATTTCTTTGTAAATTTAGTTTTATTGTTCATTGAAAACAAATTCATATCACCTTTCATACAAGTTGAGTTGAGGCGTTGTAGCAGGCTGGAATTACCGGACTCCAATATGGTTACTGAGCACGGTCTGGACAGGAACCACGCCCATCCTGGATGTGAAGCTCTCGACGTTCTAGAATTTCTCGAAGTTCTAGAGGATCTGGGTGTCTCGAATTTCTAGGTGCACACGTTGCAGGGTTCGATCTCACACGATAATATTGAGAGGTGAGGGGTGCTACGCACACAACTCCTCCGTATGGCACTCAACTCACTCGTAGCACTGTTAAATGAATTGACATTGACCTTTAAATATTGCATTCATTCATTCATTGTAAGTGGAATGTGTCGAATGTTAATGAAATTGACACTCGAATCTTGATTCAAACACCTTGTTGAATCACCAAGGTTCGTGAATTATTACTTGAAAGTAAAACAATTAAACTGGATATCTGACCACAAATTGGATGTCAGCCGATTAATACTTGGGAAAATTATAATGTCAAGATCACGACATCACGACATCACGACATAAGTTTGCTAACATTGGCACAGCAGACTGGAATGTTCTATTAGATCACTAATCTTTATCATCACAGTTCCTAACTTACTGATTTTGTCAGTTTATGATTAGAACACAATATTGAGCGCATGATGCACAGTTCATACAAGTTCAGGACACATTAGCACGTTTGTAATAAATTAAACAAATTTAATGGCACTCAGAAATGTCCTATTCCATCTATATACAAAATTACGTGTACCTGAAGACTGTTTAGCAATGTCATTAAATGGTCATTAAAGTTAAACTGCACTTGGAAAAAGTCTAACACTGTCCGTGAAAAATGATTATGAAGTATAAATTATAAGTTCAATTATGGCACTGAAAAATACTATGTTCTCTCGGAAGTTCACAAGAGGAAAACACAAATTCAGATATGGCATGGGTACTCTATGTTTCCATAGTCAATTACGATGACACAAGTTTAAACACAAGTTCAGATGTGGCACTCAAAAATCTTCCATGTTCCCACAATTTGTTATGAAACATAAGTTCAAACTAATAATCGGAAATACTCTAAGTTTCCACAGTTCATCACGAAACACAAGTTCAATGTGGTATTTGGAAAATTACAACACTCGTAAGAAAAGTTCTATGTTCCCACAGCTTGTCGCAAAACACAAGTTTAAATATGACACTTGAGAAAGTCTGTTTACGAAACACAAGTCCAAACGCATGTTCAAACATAGGACTTGGAAGAGTTACAACACTCACAAGAAAAATTCTAAGTTCCTTCAGTTAGTCACTGAAACACAAGTCCTAACATGGCACTTGAAGAAAATTATAAAGTTCCAACTCCGCTGGAACCGAGCACTCGAGATGCAAAGTCTCGTTCGACCATAGGTTTGATCTGCCGCACTTGTAGAGCTCCACTCGTCACCCGTATCGCAGAGACGGTAGAGTAGCACACTGAATCTGTTGCCTGGATGATCTCCACGTTGGCGGTGTTAAAACAACAACATTTTAACTCCAAGTAGACTTTTACACATGGGTCAGAACATTACCATATATGGTCACGCCTGGCTGTGTGGAGTTAGTTAGAAGCAGCTACGTCATGGCTGTGCACGTCAGCGAGTTCGGCAGGCTGCCTATCCACCACCTTGCGCGAAGTTTAACACACATACTTCAAACTTGTTTTCATGTAGCGGCGTTTCCGGTACTATATATATATATATATATATATATATAATCCTTAATTCTGTCTGTGATATTGAGAAAAAGAGAAGGATTCAACAGATGAAAGTGGTACCAGTTATAGATTTCTATGCCTTCTTTACAAGAAAAATACAATGAACCTGTCACAGTCATGATTTTTGTACTTTTTTTAAAGAAAAATTGTTTTCTGTCAGCGAAGTTATTGTCTCATCGCTGTGATGACATTGGTATATGGCTATATTTATCAGCATGTTGTCAAACTGAGTCAGGCATCTTTTGCGTTTCACATATATATATATATTGAGAAAACTATAACGTTTGACAGACTTAAACTGGTACAAGGTGTGAATTGAATGAATAATTTTCTTCCACTCTGGAATATGGAAACAGAGTATCTCTGTCTATAAGCAGACAATAAAGCAGTCTATCTGATGGCTGTGAGCGTGAAGGCATGAAGTTATTGTCTCAGACCTTTCTTTGAAGGTTTGAGTCCCATTCGTCCAGAATATTTTTACCATCAGAAAGTTGGCTGGCAGGGTAGGGGAGGTGATGGTATACAATTTATAATCACTAGATTGTGTGCCAAAAGCCTGGATTAAATTCCAAACCTGTAGGCTGTGCTCATATGGAGTGAGGGCATATGATGCTGTTGATGGCGATTCGTCCATCGGATGGAGAGGTAACTCCTTCAGTAGACCCCTTGGTGCTCTTCAACAAGAGTAGGCTCCATGCCAGAAGCGGGCTTCACCCTGTCCATTCCTACTATCATATATCATATCATTCATTTCAATTGCTCTGGTAGCTCAGAGCAGAAATTTTGAGGATGAAGAAGGCATTCTTTCAGCAGACTTGGACAAAATGGCAACATTCTTCAAGTCTTGGGGATTGATCCTAAGTGCTTCTAAGACCAAGGTTTCATGTTTCCATGTCAGCAACTGACTTGCCATCTGTTTCATTCCTTGGTGAAAAACTAAAGTACAACCCGTTCCTAAAATATCTGGAGTCCCCTTGGACAGAACTCTGAGCAACAAAGAACATCTCACCAAGCTCTCTCACAAAATCGCTACAAGGAATAACATCCTGCAGAATCTTTGTGGCAGTTCCTGCGGAGCCTTCGCTGATTGCTTACGATTAACAGGTATCAGTCTTTTCTACTCTGCAGCGGAATACTCTGCCCCAGTATGGCTGGAAAGTGCACATGTGCATAAAGTGGATACTAAGCTGAATGATACCATACGCTGCATAACTGGTACTGTAAAGTCAACACCTCACTACTGATTACCCGTACTTAGTCATATACCACCACCCCACCTGAGGTCCGCCTCCGTAGCGTAACGGTTAGTGTTATTAGCTGCCGTCCTCGGGGGCCCGGGTTCAATTTCCGGTACTGCCAGAAATTTAAGAATGGCAGGTGGGCTGGTTTGTGGTTGAAATGGTACATGCAGCTCACCTCCAATGGGGGCGTGCCTGAAAAAAGTTGCACCACCTCGGATGAGGACACGAGTTTACTTTACCCCACCTGAGGAGAAATGAAGCTCTGCTGAGAGAAGCAACGAAGATCCGGTTGTCTCCCTTGTTACCAGTTCACCAGGAATTTTGTTACCCATCGCCACAACGACTTTGATCTAGGCATGGACACTGCAATTTCCTATGCCAGAAGTGGGGTTGGGTGGATTCTCCAATGTGTGAATGCAGTGAAGAGCAACAGACCAAGGACAATGTCATCCTGTACTGCCCTCTTTATGCCTAATCCAGAAGCCCCAGCGACGTGTTTAATCTTTCAGAAAGTGCTAGAGTGGCTGATGAAAACTTGAACCTGGACTTGTGAATTTGTTGTTATAATCACCATATGATTAAATAAAATAAAAATTCATTTCAATTCTTGATTATCAAAAGCTGTATGAATTCCATGTGTTAAATAAATTTGTTTGTAAATGCAATGCACTAAAACTCCTCAAGGAAGACGAAAAGAGTAAACAAAGTCAAAATTGGTTAAGACAAAATATGCAGTTACAGAGATAAAATAGTGAAGCTAAAATGATGCATTTGGAGAAAGATGAATTGAGTAAAGTTACAGGAAAGACAGAGATATGACTATAAATTCACAGGGCTCTACGTGTAACATAAGAATGTCAGAAGACATGGAGTAAAAGAGATAGAATGAGTTAATCATATGGGGCGAGCCAGCATGGATCCCCTTCACGCTCTTTCAACATTAGGCCAGCTCCTTACAATGAACAACAAATCACTTTTCGCTAGAAATGTGAACTTGCTTGATGCAGGCTTCAGACAGTGTCTGACAGTAATTCCTCACTGTTATAAAACAGGTGTTACCCATTCAACTTTTAAATATTATACTTTATTGCCCAAAATGAAGAATTAAACTCAGTGAACGGCTTTTAAAATTTGAAAACCGAGAGCTCGGTCAAATGGCATTATTAAGATTCTTCAAAACAGTATTTAACAAAATATTGTACAAAATCCATTTTGTTCTTTTTTTCATCCAAGTCAGAGTTCAATATTTTCCGTAAGTAGTAATTTTTTTGCCCAAGAAACGAACAAGTTAACATCATCAACCAATAGGTTGTGAATAGTTTGATAGGTGACCAAATAATGTACATTATCATTGACAACATAATGTTAATAAAATTAATAAAGCTGGTTCATGCAATGGAACGAGATTGAATTTACTGAAGCTAGACAAAAATATTGTTCATGAAGAATATCAGATGGACTCAACTTCAGGGAGAAAGTGCTTTAATCCAAGAATAGTTTTAGCAACTGTGTACGCCATTCGTTTTTAAATGAAGGCAATTTCCTCTAAATTTAGCCTTCTCTGCCACAATGAGTAAGACACCAGCATAAACATTAAATTTGGGATATATCTCCCCATTTCAGTGTTTTGGACAGTTGTATGTTGTTTTCCCAAGAGTACGCAGATCCATAAATGTCAAAGTACAACTCCAAGCTACAACTGCACTCAATATGGTTTGTAAAGAAATACTACAATACCTGTTTTGATTTCATTCAAATGCAGCATAAAACCTGGAAAGTGTAACTTTTATTCATAAGATATTAATTCCATTTAGAATTTTCAATTACTTTACAGATAGTACATAATTTTGACTGTCAATGACAGGTTTACATACTAATAATAATAATAATAATAATAATAATAATAATAATAATAATAATAATAATAATAATAATATACATCTATATGATTTGTCTGAAGTTATTATAAAATTTGACAAAGGTGGAACTAACAGTGAGAAAATTATAACACCCAATGCCCTAAGACTGTAAAACTTTTTGCTTGGAGACAATAAGTGGCTATCATCACTAAGGAAGACTAAACTTGATACCTTGAAGCTCCAAAAATTATTGCTCCCAAACAAAGTTTGCATTTCATACTCATGTTTTTATAATTTTGAGGGCCAATCGATTCAACATATTTATTCAAATAGGGAAATCAAAATTCCTTAACCCCTTTGCCATCGCAAGTTTAATCTGATTCCATTATCAACCACAGGCAAACTCACAAAGTTCAATCAATCAATCAATGATCTGCATTTAGGGCTGTCACCCAGCTGGCAGATTTCCTATCAAATTATTTACCTACCCTTTTCTTAAATGTTTTCAGAGAACTTGGACATGTATCGAACATTTCCCTTGATAAATTATTCCATTCCCTTACTCCTCATCCTATAAATGAATATTTGCCCCAATTTGTCCTTTTTAATTCCATCTTAATCTTCATATTATGGTCTTCCCTACTTTTAACAGCTCCACCCAAGCTTATTCATCTACTAATGTCATTCCACGCCATCTCTCCAGTGACAGCTCGAATCATACCACACAATACCACATGATTATCTAAATCTCAACCAGTAACCACAACTAGCTGTGGGTAAATGAACAAGTGCGCAACATATACTTTGTGTTATTTTCTACCCCTGGCATGACATCTCTCAAGTTCTGGGACTTCAAAGTTGCCAAACTCTGGATACGATGTATATTGATTATTGTGAATGAAACAGTTACTAGGAAGTAACCACAACCACAAGTAACCACAACAAGCTGTGAGTAAATGAACGAGTGCGCATCTTATACTTGGTGTTATTTCCTAACCCTGGCATGACATCACTCGAGTTCTGGGACTTCAAAGTTGCCAAACTCTGGATACGATTATGTTGATTATTGGAATGAAATGGTTACTAGGAAGTAATGATTAAAATTTTATTTCAAGAAGTAAATTATGAGTAGTCTGCCTCTGTGGTGTAGTGGTTAGTGTGATTAGCTGCCTCTCCCCCCCCCCCCCAGGGGGCCTGGGTTCGATTCCCGGCTCTGAAATGAAATTTAAAAAGTGGTAAGAGGGCTGGAATGGGGTCCAGTAAGCCTTGGGAGGTCAAATGAGCAGAGGTGGGTTCAATTCCCACCTCAGCCATCCTGGAAGTGGTTTTCCGTGGTTTCCCACTTCTCCTGCAGGCAAATGCCAGGATGGTACCTAACTTAAGGCCATGGCCGCTTCCTTTCCTCTTCCTTGTCTATCCCTTCCAATCTTCGCATCCCCCACCCCTTCCCACAAGGCCCCTGTTCAGCATAGCAGGTGTGGCTGCCTGGTCGAGCTACTAGTCATTCTCCCCAGTTGTATCCCCTGACCCAATGTCTCACGCTCAAGGACACTGCCCTTCAGGCGGTAGAGGTGGGATCCCTTGCTGAGTCCAAGGGAAAAACCAAACCTGGAGGGTAAACAGATTAAGAAAGTAAGTAAGAAAGAAAGAAAGAAAGAAATTATGAGTAAAGTTTACATTTTGTGAATAATGATTACTAGTAAAAATTATTAAAGACGTGGCATGGACAGTTGAGGCACTAGCCTTCTGACCCCAACTTGGCAGGTTTGATCCTGGCTCAGTCCAGTGGTATTTGAAAGTGCTCAAATACGTCACCATCATGATGGTAGATTTACTGGAACGGAAAAGAACTCCTTTGGGACAAAATTCCGACACCTTGCCATCTCCGAAAACCTTCAAAAGTAGTTAGTGGGACATAAAAACAATAACATTATTATTATTTAAAAAGGAGTTTTGTTACAAGTAATTCAATTACGTTTACTCAATTACTAACCCAACTCTGATAACACTCAGTTTCAAAATCAACCTTCATCTTCCCTATGATATATTAATTTACTTTACATGTTTTAATAAATGGTAATGCACTACAACAGTCAGGATCTTGTGGCATAGAATGTTGATAGTGTCCATCATGCAGAATCAGAGAAATATCAAAAGTAATTGTGTCATTTACATCTTGCTGATTTGCGTGATATACAAAAAAAAAAAAAGAATAAAGGGTGGTTGATTTGCCTGGTTAAACACTACAGCATGCATATAAGAGGTATTCACACATCATTTTGTTAAGAAAGATCTTTTCAGAAAACAAGAGTTCTAATATCTTTCTTTTATTTGTTGTTTCAGTTATGAACTCATCCCCTTTTCAAAGCTTGGCTGGAAGAATGAAGAGAAGGCTTGGATGTACCTGCTTGGAGCTGTAGTAGATGGTTCTGTAGATCTAGGACTAGACAATGTAATCATTACACAGGAGCGCTCTCAGGACATGTTCTTCACATTCCCAATTGTTGAGTCCATGTTAGTGGATTTCACATTATGTCATTATTGCCTTCATAATCAAAGTTACCAGGAACATGAAAACATTCCATACAACCTATATTTACTGCATGCTTTCTATTAGCCTACATACTAAAGCACTGGTACTTAGACCTAGACCACGTTTATTATAAAAGACCTGTTCATTCTCTTGCCGGACAATACACTGTCATGTCTGCCTAGGATTTCCCTCCTTCGCTGCAGCGAGTGCTGACATTTAGTCGTATGTCATGGAGGTATACAGTTCAAGTGAAGGAAAAATTAGTGGTTTATCCCTTCTTTCATAGCATGACACTTACTATGAAGTTACACTATGTATGAAATAAAGATCAAAGAAGACTCAAATGCAAGTTACATGTGTGAAACAAACTGTGCTTTATTAAATGCAAACTGAGATAAACAGCACAAATGAATAAAAGTATGATACTACTTGTAAAATTGTCCTCCTTGCCTTAATATTTTATTTATTGTATACATTGAGTAATCCTGTATATTATTTATGAATATTAATTGTCATTCACACTAATCACCAACAGCAAGATATATTCTGATCAGTCCGTTTTCTTTCTGTAGCTGACTTTTGAACTTTCCATGACAACAAATCAAGCTGCTTTTCTTTGGATTCTTTTCCAGTTCTTGAACCAGGATTAAGTGATCCAAGAACTGGAAAAATCCAAAGAAAAGCAGCTCGATTTGTTCTGGGTGATTTCTGACAAAAGAGTAGAGTTACAAAAATGTTGCAAAGTTTGGGCTGGGAAGACATAGGAGAAAGGGGACAAGCTGCTTGTTCTGAGCTGTCAGTGGAGAGATGGCATGGAATGGCATTAATAGATGAATAAGCTTGAGTGGTGTCTTTAATCAATCAATCAATCAATCAATACTGATCTGCATTTAGGGCAGTCGCCCAGGTGGCAGATTCCCTATCTGTTGCTTTCCTAGCCTTTTCCGAAATGATTTCAAAGAAATTGGAAATTTATTGAACATCTCCCTTGGTAAGTTATTCCAATCCCTAACTCCCCTTCCTATAAATGAATATTTGCCCCAGTTTGTCCTCTTGAATTCCAACTTTATCTTCATATTGTGATCTTTCCTACTTTTATAAACGCCATTCAAACTTATTCGTCTACTAATGTCATTCCACGCCATCTCTCCGCTGACAGCTCGGAACATACCACTTAGTCGAGCAGCTCTTCTTCTTTCTCTCAATTCTTCCCAACCCAAACATTGCAACATTTTTGTAACGCTACTTTTTTGTCGGAAATCACTCAGAACAAATCGAGCTGCTTTTCTTTGGATTTTTTCGAGTTCTTGAATCAGGTAATCCTGGTGAGGGTCCCATACACTGGAACCATACTCTAGTTGGGGTCTTACCAGAGACTTATATGCCCTCTCCTTTACATCCTTACTACAACCCCTAAACACCCTCATAGCCATGTGCAGAGATCGGTACCCTTTATTTACAATCCCATTTATGTGATTACCCCAATGAAGATCTTTCCTTATATTAACACCTAGATACTTACAATGATCCCCAAAAGGAACTTTCACCCCATCAACTCAGTAATTAAAACTGAGAGGACTTTTCCTATTTGTGAAACTCACAACCTGACTTTTAACCCCGCTTATCAACATACCATTGCCTGCTGTCCATCTCACAACATTTTCGAGGTTACGTTGCAGTTGCAGGAAAGATCACAATATGAAGATGAAGTTGGAATTCAAGAGGGACAAGTTGGGGAAAATATTCATTTATAGGAAGGGGAGTTAGGGATTGGAATAACCAAAGAAGATGTTCAATGAATTTCCAATTTCTTTGCAATCATTTAAGAAAAGGCTAGGAAAACAACAAATAGGGAATTTGCCACCTGGGCAACTGCCCTAAATCCAGACTGAACAGTTTCTTTCTTTGTACACATTTACTTATTTTCAAAGCTTCTAAGGATCACTTGAAGTAATTCATAAGGTATGGTCTTAGCAACTTGCTCAGAAAACAAAGAAGAGTGAGTACTCAGTCTCAAAGAAGTGTCTAAATATCTTGTCATGAGAATAGATATGATACGTTGTGTTCTTCATGTTGTGAATACAGAACCACTTCCTCGTGACTCACAAGAACTCAATGGTGGATGCACAATCTTTGAATCCACTTTCTAAAATTGCTAGGTGCAAGTGTCTTTTCTGTTAAAAAATTAACAAACTTTGACACTTCACCTTTCTACAGTTCAAATAGCATTCTGAGATACTTTGGCTAATGGACTTTCCTCATTGAGCAATGTCATCTTACATCTAGAAAGAGAATCCTCACATTCTTAGTGATGTGATAATAGTCATATGACAAAGATAATGGCGTGTTAGGGTGAGATATCTCAGGAAGTGAACTTCCCTGGCAAAGTCCAGAGAATGTTTCTAGTATGGTTATCTGTCACTATTCTAATAACTGTGAAACCAGCATCTTCTACTTTAGCTATGACCTTCAGTGTGAGTTCTTTTAACTCAGTCTCTGTCGCAATGTCAGTGAAGAAGTAGTGCACAGGAATTACTGTATAGAATGAGATGCTAATCCTCAAAGGACAGAGCATATAAGTCACGAGGCAACTTTTCCTCATTGTGCATTCTTTTTCCATTGCGCTGATAACAGAAAATCCTGCACATAAATACTGAACTTCAAATTAAACAGTCACACCATCGATAATAAGAGAACCTAAGGCTCCTTCCTCACCAATTAAGCTTTGTTGTTGTTACCGAGCTCGATAGCTGGAGTCGCTTAATTGCGGCCAGTATCCAGTATTTGGGAGATAGTAGGTTCGAACCCCACTGTCGGCAGCCCTGAAAATGGTTTTCCGTGGTTTCCCATTTTCACACCAGGCAAATGCTGGGGCTGTACCTTAATTAAGGCCACGGCCGCTTCCTTCCCACTCCTAGCCCTTTCCTGTCCCATCGTCGCCATAAGACCTATCTGTGTCGGTGCGACGTTAAGCAACTAGCTAGCTAGTATAAGCTTTGTTGTTCTGATAGTGTCTGTGATATAAGCCCAGTAGTGTTTCCTTTTGAACAGGTGTCAACATAGTGCTTTAGGGTTGATTTTCTGGAAAGTATGAACAGAGCACATTTTGGACAAACTTATTTGCAGACTGATATTTGCTTTGCCATAAAATGCACTATCTGATGGCTATTTCACTCCACTTGTGCTCTCTCTTAGACCATCACATGAAAACTCATGTAAAGACACTTGTTTCTCTTTCACCTCACAATTATTACACTGTGGAACACAGCAATAAACCCCTTATGTCACTAAATACTGATATTAAGTACAGCACATTGCAATAGCCAACTGCAGCCTAGGTCTTTCAAGTAGGCCAAAATGCTAGTGCTCAATGGCTGAGCTGTAGGCGGCAGCACTCTTGTGTCGGTAGGTTGCTAGTATTGCTCTATTTTGTAGATGCTACGTGCATTCTGCATACCAGACAATGGAGGTGACGTGAGAGGAGCAGTACAGCACAATAAAATTCTGTTTTCGTTTAAACCATACAAAAAGCACAATATGAAGATAAAGTTGGATTCGAGAGGACAAATTGGAGCAAATATTCATTTATAGGAAGGGGAGTTAGGGATTGGAATAACTTACCAAGGGAGATGTTCAATAAATTTCCAATTTCTTTGCAATCATTTAAGAAAAGGCTAGAAAAACCACCTAGGTAACTGCCCTAAATACAGATCAGTACTGATTGATTGATTGATTGATTGATTGATTGATTGATTGATTGATTGATTGATTGATTGATTGATTGATTGATTGATTGATTGATTGATTGATTGATTGATTGATTGATTGATTGATTGATTGATTGATTGATTGATTGATTGATTGATTGATTGATTGATTGACCTTTTTTGCACTCATTATATACATGGGGCTAGTTAGGTACCCTAAAATATCAGGCTACTGGTCAAAGCATTTCTTATACTGCAGCCCTTTTTTTACCACTAGTAATGACACATGACCAGTTTAAAGATATTTTTGAAATTTTTGCATTTTGCAGGTAATACCATATTAGATAAGACAGATAAGTTGGGTGAAATTAGATATTTGCTTGACTTCTTGGGCATAATTTCAAAACTTTCAAGATTCTGGAAGAAACTGTAACAACTGACAAAACAATGGTGCCTTTTCGAGGTCACACGTCCTTTAAACGATACGGTGTTAAATTGTTCAAACTGTGCAACTCCACTTATGAGGCAATTATTTATCAGGAAAAGATGACCCATGTCCCTGCTACATCACTGGTGATGGAGTCAGTAATATTGTCATTAACCTGCGATTGCTCATGCCATCAGAAAAATCTAACAATGGATATGTCTAGTATTAACTGGTGTATTTATACCAGCATCTCTTGTATTAGACATGTTTTGTTTGACCTCTATGTCAGCAAATGTTATTGTTCCAAGACGTAGCAGAAAGTCATTAGGCTGTCAACAGGCAAATTTCTGAACACCCACATGGCTTGTTAGGTAAAATGTACCGTGGAAGTGATGGCATTAGATTCCGTTCAGACTGCTAAGATTGCAACAGTCACAGTCTAGCATCAGCTGAAGTTTAGTCTGTGCTGTGCTGTGCTGTGCTGTGTACAGTTAATTTCTAGTTATTTTTTCTTTATGAGTGTGATATATTATTCATCAGTATAGTTGTTGTGTTGACTGTAGCTTCTAATCTGTGGTTGTGTGTGATAGGTAAGTACACATAATTTTATCTGAAATGATTTGTAGTTTCCATCCTTACATAATGATAATGATTATGATGATGGTGACCAGAGGCATACATAAAAAAATCATTTTAAGGGGGAAGAGGGAATAAGTATAGACTGCCTTATCTAGTAACTTGCTCCAGGACCACCCATAGGGAGAAGGGGGATGACAAATCAGACATTTCAGCAGATTATATCCCAAATCTCACTCTGTGTATCCCCCTGATGGCGAGAATAAGCAGTGGTACAGTGATGCTTTTCTTTGTATGTCACAGAGTTACGTCAGAAAAAAACTTACATTGATGTGGTTAGAAGAAGATGCCAAGGGCAATTATTCAGTTAATGACAGGAATTCTGATTCAAATGCCCTATATAACACATCTAGGAGCACTCCACACAGTTGTTCATCTCACTTTAAAAAACATTTTGATCAGAGTATGTTAGGTAAAAATATAAGTGAGTAATTGCAGGTTAAAATGTTAATGCTGGATTTTATTGGCCAAGGTCACATTTTGGTAATGGATAACTTTTATAATAATTTTCCGATTGCCCATTATTTGATAGAAAATGCCACACATTTAGTGGGAACTCTGAGAAAAAATGTGAAAGGTATTCCCAAGAATGTACTGCTATGTCCAAGAATGAAGAAGAAGAGAGAGAGAGAGAGTTAGCAAAGAAAGTTATTCTATAATTGTTGTGGCAAACTGGAAGGATAAACACAATGTGATCTCTATGAGACACAAACTAGATCTGATTGACACCAGAAAAAAGAATAAGAAAACAAAAAATGTTGTAAAACTGGGAGAAATTTCATGTTACATCCCTAAGAAGCAAGGTATTTCATGGTACTGAGGTGCCCTGGAACTTCTGTCTAGAATGGCTGTTGTGAGCACACTCAAAAAGAATGAAGAAGTTCTGGGAGCAGAAGAAGAAACATAAGCTAAATTTGTAGTTAATACTCTTAAGAATTAAATGTATATGGATTGATTAAAGTGCTCCAGTGTGGGCATAAAATAATTTTAAAAATATATAAATGATATGAGTGAAGAACTGGAATCAGAGATAAGGGTTTTTGCAGATAATATTATTATGTATAGAGTAATAAATAAGTTACAAGATGGTGAGTAACTGCAAAGAGACCTCGACAATGTTGTGAGGTGGACGGCAGGCTGGACTAAGAAATGCCAACCAAACATCAAGATTGGCAAAAATATCAAACTCAATTGCCTGGCATTTGCGGATGACCTTGCACTGCTCACATATAGTGTGAAAGATGCTCTCCAACCTGGCTGCTCTTTCTTCGTCAGTTATGGTGTACTGTTTATGTGTGAAAGTTTTTAGTTTAAGTCTCAAATCTCTGTTTCTCAGGATCCTCTTCTCTTCTCGGTCTTCAATTTGTTGCATTGTCAAGCCTAACTATAATGATAATGATGATAAATGGGGTTAAAAGACAGGTTGTAAGTTTCACTAATAGGAAAAGTCCTCTCAGTTTTAATTACTGGGTTGATGGGATGAAAGTTCCTTATGGGGATCACTGTAACTACCTAGGTATAAGAAAATATCTTCATTGGGGTAATCACACAAATGGGATTGTAAATAAAGGGTACAGATCTCTGTACATGGTTAGGAGGGTGTTAAGGGGTGGTAGTAAGGAAGGAATTTCAGAGAGGATAGGAAAATACTCAACATTTTATTACTATGTATCAGACATAATTATAAACTGGAAATTACCTACCAAAGCAAAAATCATCATATATACAGTAAATCATCTTATTTGCCAATATTGACCTATGAGAAGAGTTTTGGATTTGGCAAAAAAAAGATCTGAGTAGATTACAAGTGATAGAGATGCACTTTCTGTAAGGAATCTTGGGTAAAACAAGAAGGGACAAGTTAAGAAATTAAACTATATGAAATACGCTATGGATCAACCCCTTAAAAGAAACTATGGAGAGAAATAGGCTGATGGTTCGGCCACATCAAAAGAATGGGACAAGAAAGATTACCAAGAAGACCTCTGGAATGGACAGAATCTGGAAGAAGACCAATTGGAAGACCACGAACAAGATGGAGGGATCAGGTGGAGGATGACCTAAATCAGAGAGGAATACAAGGGGAGATAGTGATGAACGATAGACTGCGAAGGAAAAAGAAAAGACCTGTGTAAGCAGAAACATATCAGGAAGAAGAAGTAAGAATGTAAAGGAGAGGGCATATAAGCCTGGTTAGACCCCAACTATAGAGCACCGAGCTCGATAGCTGCAGTCGCTTAAGTGCAGCCAGTATCCAGTAATTGGGAGATAGTGGGTTCGAACCCCACTGTTGGCAGCCCTGAAGATGGTTTTCGGTGGTTTCCCATTTTCACACCAGGCAAATGCTGGGGCTGTACCTTAATTAAGGCCACGGCCAATTTCTTCCCATTCCTAGGCTTTCCTATCCCATCGTCGCCATAAGACATACCTGTGTCAGTGCGACGTAAAGCAAATAGCAAAAAAACTATAGAGTGTTCCAACCTTAAAATAATTCATAAAATATTTGATAGATTCTAATATTACTTAATGCAAAAAATGCACAGAATATGAAACTGAACAAACACAATGAAATTTAGAACTCTATTCTTCTTGCTTTCTTATTTTCCAGTTCATCAACAATACAGTAGGTACCAAATAATTTCAGACTCTCATACAGCTTTTTTTAGCCAAAAGCTACATGATAAATTTGTTCTTGAGTCACTGAAGTTCTTAACTTAACCACAGAACCACTGACAGGTAAATGTCAGAAAAATTACCAAAGCTAAGTTTAATATTAAAATGAAAAATTAAATTTCTATGAAACTAGTGTAAGCAAAGAAAACAAAGTAATTTCATTTCTTCACAAAACTGTTCATATTTTTATTTGTAGTGATCAGATTTTTTATTTTAAGATATTTTTTACTTTGTTGTGTTTTGGCTTTAATTAACCTAATCATAGGATATAAACCGCATGGTTTTGATCTGTATTAAATTGTGATCACAATAATGATTATTGAATTAATATTGTAATGGTCCACCTTTTCAATACTATAATTTGCAATATTTTTTAATTACATTACTAAACTAAGGACTAGTTTCAGCCTTGCCTGGCCATCTTCAGCCTTAATGTAATACACCTAATAATTAAACAAATGTACAAACACACAATTGACATAAAAACAAATGTACAAAAATACAATTGAGATTAAAATCTGCGATGAACTATGTGTAAAATTTGAAATATAAATAAATTAGGCTCTAAATTCTTAGCATCTGGAGTATGCTCATCATCCAGACTCTTTCTTGCATTAATATTCATAGAATATTTAGTTCCATCACTGCTAATCATTACAATTTCAATTGAAAAATAGGAACTGGTAAATGTTGATTTTGTAGTCAGATCATCAATCACCACATCTACTTGAGTGATAATAGCAGTATGCAAGCCACTAGACGCCACTGTAAATAACAAGTGCTATGGGAACATTTCATTTTATTTACCTTGGTTGATGTGGAAACACCATCTAGCAGTTCTGCGTCAGCTGGTGGTTATTTACAGTGGCGTCCAATGGCTTGCATACTGCTAACATCATTCAAGTAGATTTGGTGATTGATGATCTGACTACAAAATCAACATTTACCAGTTCCCATTTTGCAATTGAAATTGTAATGATTAGCAGTGATGGAAATAAAAATTCTGTGAATATTAATGCAAGAAAGAGTCTGGATGATGAGCATACTCCAGATGCTAAGAATTTAGAGCCTAATTTACTTATTTTTTCAAATTTTACACATAGTTCATCCCAGATTTTAATGTCAGTTGTATTTTTGTACATTTGTTTTTATGTCAGTTGTGTGTTTGTACATTTGTTTAGTTACTAGATGTATTACATTAACCCTCAAACACACGCATATGGGGTGGAATCCACCCCAGGTCATTCTATTTCCTAGTGAAATGAACAAATAACTTTTCTGTGCTCTCCCCGCTCTTGTACCTTCTGGCTGGATCCCTGCAGAAAGAGTCATTCGTACATAATTTATCTTAAAATCTCCAATTAATACAGTAATTCATATTTTACAATACAATGACATGTGGAATGGAAAGCACCCCCACGCGTGTGTCTGCGTCCTAAGATCTGGCGCATGTGCTTGAGGGTTAAGGCTGAAGACTGCCAGCCAAGGCCGAACCTAGTCCCTAGTTTAGTAATGTAATTAAAAAATATTGCATATTACAGTATTGAATACGTGGACCATTATGACATTAATTTAATAATTATTATTGTTTTAATTAACCTGATAAACTCAAAGCATTCTTTACCTCTAATACTGTATATTAGGTACACTCATATGAAGTGATGAATGGTGCATATGTTACATGTATTACATATATTCCCTTCTCAGGAAGAACATCTATTTCCATCGTCCTGACACAGGTGCCATGCGAGATATCTTCCTAGCTCCTTTCAGTCCACGTCTGTTGCTTTGTGTGGCAGCAACAGGAATGGTCTTGGCTATAGCAGTAGCTGTTATCAATGCTTCCACAACTGGGCAAGATATTAACTCTAATAACAGGATGACTGGAAATAAAGCAACCAAACGTAAATTCCGCTGGGGTTTGGGAGAAGCTGCAGTATGGAGCGTCAGTGTTCTGTGCATGCAAGGTAAACTACTATACAAAATAGCATATGTAATTCAATTTTCTCAAACTACAGTAGTGTTTGTGAACACTTCTGTCCACTAATTAATGGAATAGTATAAAGAACATGCAATCGAATATCATAATTCTGACTTCCTAGATTTATTATTCTTAAAATAAAAGACCAAATTAATGATGACTTGTTCCTCCTACTTATTTTAAACTGATATAATCTCATCATCATCATCATCATCATCATCATCATCATCATCATCATCATCATTTAAATTACAGTATCATTCTTGTGTAATGACTAGAGAATGGTTAGGTTGGGTTCAAAACCCTGGGAGGACAAATATTTTTACATCAATATAATGGGATTAATTTAAGGGTGAGGTGGTGGTGGTGGTGGTGGTGGTGGTGGTGGTGGTGGTGGTGGTGGTGGTGGTGGTGGTGGTGGTGGTTATTGTTTTAAGAGGAAGTACAACTAGGCAACCATCCTTTACATAACACTAATCAGAGAGAAAAAAATGGAAGGGATCCGACACTTCGAAAAGTGAAGGTATCGGTCAAAGGAAGACAAGGGCCACGAAGGGCATAAAAGACTCCCTAGGCCTCGAGTGCTGTAATACCATCAAGGTCAGAAAAGAACAAGAGTTTACCAAGGGAGGTAGGATAGGATAGATGAAAGTGAAGAGCATGACACAAGTAAGTGGAAGCAATGCCAGGACTCAGTAAGGGCCCCGTGGTCGCCAACCCATGCTCCAAAGTTCAGAGCCTCTAGGGCCCCATTAGTCACCTCTTACAACAGGCAGGGGATACTGTGGGTGTTATTCTACTTCCCCTACCCACAGGGGAATTTAAGGGTGAGGAGAAGCTTAACTCCTAAATCACTACAATTCTGGCAGAGGCTGCAGAAAGCTCTAAAAGATACGTTAATCCCTAAGTTAATAAAACATAGCTTTGAGGGATTTCTCAACTTAATTCTAGCAATTAACATAGGTCCATATGTCTACCCTTTAGTCCTATTTCCTGGTACAGCGTCGGGGATGAGGTGAGAGAAAATTCATGGAAAGTTTCTATTTCCTGATGCCAGCCTCAGTTGAGGAACTAATGAAGATGAAATGAATGAAGATGTATGACACTGAGTAAGGGGGTGGATGGAATCAACTGTGATCAATGAATAGGAACTTTCCCAGCATTTTCCTGGAAGTGAAAATGGGAAACCACAGAAAACCTTTCTCAGGACAGCCAACAGTGAGGTTTGAACAGACTCATTTCCTGAATACGGAGCTTGTCTACATTGCTGTAGTGCATTAACATGCACAGCCACTCCACTCGGTTAGCAATTAACTTAAGTGAGAATGACAAACCTGGTTTCAACTCGTGGAGATACTGTAAACTGATGGGGGGATGGAGGGACGGGGGGTGGGGGGGGATGGGGTGTGGCAATGGTCAAACAAAAATACAAGTTTCAAAAGTATTTTGCATGTATGCCTCTTGTTACTTGTGACAAATTTTTAATTGTAGTCCTCTCTGTGACAGTAGTCACCCCAGTTGACTGTATTGGACATTTAACCTCAATTTTATTACAAATATTTATGGATTGTAAGAGACTATTCTTTACTATTTTCTAGGTTTCAAATCAAAATTAGGGATGTGATAGTTAAGTGGGATCATTGCTGGCTTCTCACCAAGGTGGTCATGGTTCAAATCCCAGCCAATGCATGTGGTATTCTTGAACTGAAAAGTTATGTCCCAGTGATTCAGATTCTACATAAAACTAGAAGGTCCATTGACTATGATCACCATATCAGCAGCAATTAAACTACAAGATTGATTGCTTGCTCAAATCAACACTGAAAATATATCAATCTTCAAGCATTTGTTAGTACGGTACTTTCAATTTGGATCTTTGGAATTGTAACGACTTCTGCACCATTATGACTTTGTAAGAGAATATTTTCATATTCAAAATCAGGGTTGAGTAAGCTGCATTCAAAAAGTAACTTACTTACTTACAGGTAAATTACCTACTGTCATCTAATAATTTGTCTGTTCTAAAGCATGGTTAGCAGGTACCAAATACATACATACATACATACATACATACATTACATACATTATCATTATAGACTGTTATGCCTTTCAGCATTCAGTCTAGCCTCTGTGAATTTACTAAATGTCACCACAAACCCCGATTTCCAACTAGTGTTGTGGCCACATTTAGTTCTATACCTCTTATCTTTAAATCGTTAGAAACCGAGTCTAACCATCGTTGTCTTGGTCTACCTCTACTTCTCTTACCCTCCACAACAGAGTCCATTATTCTCCTAGGTAACCTATCCTCCTCCATTCGCCTCACATGACCCTACCACCGAAGCCAGTTTATGCGTACAGCTTCATCCATTCAGTTCATTCCTAAATTAGCCTTTATCTCCTCATTCTGAGTACCCTCTTGCCATTGTTCCCACCTGTTTGTACCAGCAATCATTCTTGCTACTTTCATGTCTGTTACTTCTAACTTATGAATAAGATATCCTGAGTCCACCCAGCTTTCGCTCCCGTAAAGCAAAGTTGGTCTGAAAACAGACCGATGTAAAGATAGTTTTGTCTGGGAGCTGACTTCCTTCTTACAGAATACTGTTGATCGCAACTGCGAGCTCACTGCATTAGCTTTACTACACCTTGATTCAATCTCACTTACTATATTACCATCCTGGGAGAACACACAACCTAAATACTTGAAATTATCGGCCTGTTCTAGCTTTGTATCACCAATCTGACATTCAATTCTGTTGAATTTCTTACCTACTGACATCAATTTAGTCTTCGAGAGGCTAATTTTCATACCATACTCATTGCACCTCTTTTCAAGTTCCAAGATATTAGACTTCAGGCTTTCGGCACAATCTGCCATTAAGACCAAGTCGTCAGCATAGGCGAGACTGCTTATTACATTTCCACCTAACTGAATCCCTGTCATTTTATATCTTTCAGCAGATGATCCATGTAAACTACGAACAGCAAAAGTGAAAGATTGCAGCCTTGTCTAACCCCTGTAAGTACCCTGAACCAAGAACTCGTTCTACCATCAATTCTCACTGAAGCCCAATTGTCAACATAAATGCCTTTGATTGCTTTTAATAATCTGCCTTTAATTCCATAGTCCCCCAGTATGGCGAACATCTTTTCCCTCGATACCCTGTCATATGCTTTCTCTAGATCTACGAAAAATAAACACAACTGTCTATTCCTCTCGTAGCATTTTTCAATTACCTGGCGCATACTAAAAATCTGATCCTGACAGCCTCTCTGTAGTCTGAAACCACACTGGTTTTCATCCAACTTCCTCTCAACGACTGATCGCACCCTCCCTTCTAAGATGCTAGTGAATACTTTGCCTGGTATACTAATCAATGAGATACCTCGATAGTTGTCGCAATCCTTCCTGGTCCCTTGCTTATAGATAGGTACAATTACTGATCTTGTCCAATCTGAAGGTACCTTACCAACACTCCATGCTAATTTTACTACTCTATGAAGCCATTTCATCTCTGCCTTCCCACTATACTTCACCATTTCAGGTCTAATTTCATCTATTCCTGCTGCTTTATGAAAATGGAGTTTATTTACCATCCTTTCCACTTCTCAAGCTTAATTTCACCAACATCATTTCTTTCCTCCCCATGAGCTTGGCTGTCCACAACACCACCAGGATGATTTCCTTTTATATTGAGAAGATGTTAAAATATTCCCTCCACCTCTCCAGTGTTTCCCTGGGATCTATTATGAGTTCACCTGAATTACTCAAAACACTGTTCATTTCCTTTTTCCTCCCTTCCTGAGATTCTTTATTACTGTCCAGAAAGGTTTCCCTGCTGCTTGACCTAGCCTTTCCAGGTTATTACCAAAATCTTCCCACGACTTCTTTTTGGATTCAACAATTATTTGTTTCGCTCTGTTTCTTTCATCTACGTACAAATCCCTGTCTGCCTCGGCCTTTGTTTGGAGCCATTTCTGATAAGCCTTCTTTTTACGTTTACAAACTGCTCTCACTTCATCATTCCACCAAGATGTTTGCCTTTTCCCATCTTTACACACAGTTGTTCCTAGGCATTCCCTTGCTCTTACTACTACAGCATCCCTGTATGACACCCATTCACTTTCTATATCCTGAACCTGCTTATTGTCCACTCTTTGAAATTTCTGACTAATCATATCCATGTACTTCTAATTTCCTCATCCTGGAGATTTTCTACCCTTATTCATTTGCAGACAGATTTCACTTTCTCTACCCTAGGCCTAGAGATACTTAGTTCACTACAGATCAAATAGTGGTCTGTGTCATCAAAAAATCCCCGGAAAACTTGTACATTTCTAACAGATTTCCTGAAATCGAAGTCGGTTAAGATATAATCTATTTTGAGTCTGGTACCTCTAGCCTTCTATGTGTAGTGGTGAATAGCCTTATGCTAAACCCATACTAGCACAGAAGTCCAGCAAATGCTTCCCATTCCCATTAGCTTCCATATCTTCCCCACATTTACCAATCACCCTTTCGTATCCTTCAGTTCTATTCCCAACTCTCGCATTGAAATCGCCCATTAACACTATTCTATCCTTGCTGTTGACCCTGACCATGATGTCACTCAATGCTTCATAAAACTTGTCAACTTCATCATCTGCACCCTCACATGGTGAATACACAGAGACAATTCTAGTCCTAATTCCCCCAACTGACAAATTTACCCACATCAAGGTGATGTTTTAAAATTTTCCATTTTCCCCCACGAATAGGAAAGACCTATGTTTCATATGGTACATAGCATAGGAGACTCGCTATTGAAAGATAGTGAAAAATTGGTGAGATGGTGACATTTATTTACAACATTTCACTGTGAATGTAACATCTTTGTTGAGCGCATCCCCTGCATATCTGTTCAATTTTTGTTCTATTACCTCTGGGTTTAGTAATGAGTTGCCTGCTTTTGTTACAAAACACAAAGTATTACAAAGTGATGTCACGTAGTACTAGTCTGTTCCTGTGTTAAATAAAATAACAAGATGTTTAAGCATAAAAGCAATGAAGAGCCAAGTGATGATGGACAAAAACTATTTGTGGCAAATCACCATTACCAAAAGCAGTAGATGGAAGAGTTTCTATGCCTAGGACCATCTAAACTTTCACCAAACCACATGTTTTGTGAAACATGCAAGAGTGATTTTTCATTTAAATGTGGAGGATGCAATGACTGCCGATGGCATGTGAAATCTAAAGAAACTATGAAGAGTATGGGCACATCAAAGAGCAATGCAAGATGCTACCATCCTTTTTTTACAAAAAAAGTTATGATATTAGTGTTATTTGGGCTGAATGTTATTTTATACACTTTTTGCTTGAACATAATCTTCCTTTAACTGCAGAAGACTATGCTAAATCATTATTCAATGCCATGTTTTCCGATTCAGAAATTACTAACAGGTATGGAAGTGCTAGAACCAGAACCAAGATAACTGCAATAGTTGGGAGTATGTCAGAATTAACAGCTGCTGAAACAGTCAACAGTCTTCAAAATGCACCTTACTCATTGTCTACTGATGGTAGTAATGATAATAAGGACAGCAAATTGTAATCATTGGTGTTTACGTACTTTTGTGAGAAAAAAAGGACAGATTGTAACTCTACTGCTTACTTTGCTGGAATGTATTAATAACACATGAATATTTCAAGTGCTGGATAGAGAATTAAGATCAAGGTGCTGAAATGGGAAAACTGTTTATCATTTGGTTGTGACAATGCAAGTACAATGATAGGTAAATTTAAGGAAGTGTCAGCATTTTTGAAACAGCTGAGGCTGTATTTTTCACCTACTTCACTTAGCTGCCCAAAAGGCTACTAAAACATTGGACACTGAGCTCGATAGCTGCAGTCGTTTAAGTGCGGCCCAGTATCCAGTATTAGGGAGATAGTAGGTTCGAACCCCACTGTCGGCAGCCCTGAAAATGGTTTTCCGTGGTTTCCCATTTTCACACCAGGCTGTACCTTAATTAAGGCCACGGCCACTTCCTTCCCACTCCTAGCTCTTTCCTGTCCCATCGTCGCCATAAGACCTATCTGTGTCGGTGCGACGTAAAGCAACTAGCAAAAAAACAAAAAAAAAACAAAAAAAACAAAAAAAAAACATTGGAAGCATGTGAGTGTAAAGGTAAAGACATTGTTAGTAGACATACATTTCTTTCTTGAAAGAAGCTCCAAAAGAAGCTCCAAAAGAAAAAGAAACACTGATGTATCAGGAAACGAGTGGACTTAAGCTCAAAAATCACAAGATCTTGACTCGTGTCAGCACAAGATGGTTACCTCTCACTGATTCAATAAACATGGAATTAGAAAAGTGCGAGCCATTGAAATAATTGTTGTTTCATTTTGGTGAAGAAGTCAAGTCAGAAGAAACCAGCAGTAGTAAATTTCTTGCAGTGAAAGCAGCAATAGAAAATTATGCCACGGAAAGTTACTTGTTATTTCTGAATAACACACTCTCTGTTTTCACAAGGTACAATATCATGTTGAGAGTAGAAGCTCCCTCTATATATAAAGTGCCAGATAAATGAATGGATTGTTGATAGATTTAATGGTGAGGTTTGTGAAAGATGAAAAGATTGGAAAGCAGTAAGTTTGATATGCATTACTGATATAAAGTTCAATACCAGGAGTTGTCAGATCTTGTAACTGGAGTTAAAACAAGATAGCACATTAATCAAGAAGTGAAGCTGGCAGTTTATCTGGAGATGGCATGAGACAGTTCTTCAAATTGGTAAGAAATTTCTTCACCACAGCGTGCAACTACATTTTCGATAAATTACCTTTTCAAGACTGTGGTGAACCATGCATACGTAGTGGATGTTACATTGAGAGCAACTACTGTACTTTGTTTTTGTCAGTGCTTTCTTTTGTTGAATTGTTTCAAAACATAGTTGAAAACACTGACCAAGACAAATTGGAAGTACTGTAAAACAATGGATGTAGCATGGGCTAAAATTTTGAAGCTGAAAAATACTTCAGGAAACTTTAAATATTCAAGTGATGATTGCCGTTTTAGTGGTATCTCACAGCAATGCTTCAACTGAGTGAATATTCAGTATTGTTTGTAAGAATCACACTGGCATTTGGTTAAATATGATTACAAGGACTCTTAGTGCTCTCCTGGTGACAAAAACAAAAGTGTTATCGTATTCTGAGATCTGCTATCAAATGCACTTTTCTGAGAAGGATCTCTGTGAGACAAAAGAAGCAACTGTGAAGATGTATCAAGAGAAATAACTTAGTTATGTTGGTGTGTATAATTGTTTTGTTTTTAACATGTGGGAATAGAAAAACGTTGATATTGTTTGAAATTGCTTATTATAATGTTCCCGAGATGTCAAGTCACTCACCAGAAGCAACTGAGAAGATGCTGCAAGAAAAGTAACCGACTTACGTTTTTGTATGTATTTCTTTTGATTTTTAACTTGTAGGAATAGAAAAACATGTTGATATTTTTTGAAATTGCACATTATAACTTGCCCAAGATGTCGCGTTTCCCACTATCTCTTCTGTTATTCACATGACTGATGAACACCTTTGAAGGCTGGTATCTCTACATTTTTCACTGAACAGATTTTCTAATACCCTCTTCATAGAAGGTTGCCACCAGCGTATTGAGATAAGTCTGTAAAGCGTCTTGGACCTCTTCCTTGGTGTGGAAGCACAGTCTTTCCAGAGCTTTTTTCAGCTGTCAAAAAAGTGAAAGTCACTTGGCTGCACGCTGGATGATCAAACAGTTCCCATTGAAATTGAGCAAATGAGGCTCATTCTGTGATAAATTTCTGCTGTGCTATTCCCTTCTTCCTGTAGAAATTGAATGGCACTTGCACAACTTGCACTTGGCAGGAGAATCTATGATGCCAGCCATGTTTAAATGCCTACAGCTCAGCTGTAATACAGTGCACAGATCCAATCCCTCCTGCTTGTCTGGTCACTTAACAGCGCGATCAGAGGTTAAAAAAAAAAATTAGATCTTGTATATCTGCTGTATATCAGTGTTCTTTAAACTCTGTGTGTTCCCTTTATGTTGGATTGATTTCATATTCTTCTTCAGCTTAATGTCACAATTGGCTAGTACAAGAGTGTGATCACTGTCCACATCAGATCCTGGATAGCTGTGACTGGATATAATCTGGTTTTGATTTCATTGTCTGACTAATATATCATCAATCTGATATTGTGCATTATCTCGAGGTGCTTTCAACATTCATCTCCTTTGGATAGGTACTTCGAAGAATGTGTGTGTTACAACCGTGTCATATTGCTCCTTACAAAACTTTAAAAGTCTCTGACCACTTTTCAAATTTACAAGCATATTTCAGATTGTTATGTGAAGCAACACAAGCATTAAAACTGACTATTATGACCACATTATCTTTATTTCAGTTTGTTCTTAGACCACCTCTACCTTGTCATCGGAACTATTTGATGTTGGGACAATATATCTGAATGATCACTAGATCAATTGGAGTGCCTTTCACTTTGGTCATCATCAATTTGTCACTTACATGATACTGTATTTTCTTACATAATTAACACACTTTTTTTGGCAAATAGTATAGGTAAAAAATTTGGGTGCTCAAATTATTCAGATAATTCAAACATAGAAAAATGTTATTTACCATTTATGTACATTTAAGATACATCAAATATACTATACACAAAATTCGTTCAACTCATTTGCAGTTATCATCATTTGGCTTAAAATTACAGCATAAGTTGTCTTCTGAACAGTAAAAATCTTTAAAAAACAGGCCCTACATCAGGCAAGTGGAACACACGGATTTGAACTATAGACACTGGAAAAACATTCTTCCCATTATGAGTTGATAATATGACCTGAAGTGAAATAAATATGAATTAACTAAAGTACCAATCACATAAATAATCATGACATAGCAGCAAAAAAAGGAAAAAAGTTGTCTTACGTTTTATAGGCTACCATCTTCAACATTGCTACTGGCAGTGCAGGAAGAATTGCTGCTGTTAACACTACTCATATCTCTCCAAAAGAAGTCATCTTCAGTCTGATCTTACATAATCAAGATTTCTATCATCTTAAAGCTCTTTTCAATCACCTTCGAAAAAATCATGTCCCAAGCATGCAATATCCACTCACAAAGGAGTTTAGCCAGTGGTTTTCGAATCTTCGCTGTTGGCATGGGTGCCCGCAAAGGGGAGCAAAGGGGGCGCTTGCCCCCTCTGGAATTCTAAAAAGGTTGATGTTCGATTGTTTAATATCATACCAGATTATTTCATAAACTGAACTTACTGACAGTCATCTAGCATCTGTTATAACCGGAAATTTCTGTAAACAATTTAATGTTGCTGACTTATTGGTTTTTATATTCAAGAAAATTGTTAATGTGCATCCCCCTCTGGAAAAGATCCTGTGGGCGCCCATGGCTGTTGGAGTAGGTTTGTGCACATGTTCTGCCATCCAGCACTGATGGAGTTTCTGCACATTTGCCATGAATGGTTTATTTATTGAAATGTCCAAGGTTTGAAGTACCAAAATCAGACCACCAGGAATCACTGCCAAATTGGTTTTCATGGTTTCCAGTAATTTCTTCCGTCAGGTGGCCACAAAAAATGCCCAATGCAAGGAGGCTTGGGCATCAAAGGAGAGACCCTGCTCAATTTTCCAATATTGTTTGTATACAATCTTGTATGAGTGACATGTCCATCCACCCTTTTTCTTGGATACAAACATGGATCCCTTGTGGAAATGTTACTTTCAGCATTGTTTTTTGTTTCATATTTGGAAAAACAGATTATTTTTCACTTTTCACTTTCCAGTCACAAAGTGATGAAAATCAATGATTTTTTTATTGAAATCATTAGGCATTCTTTGGCATAATGATGTTCTTTGTTAAAGATAAAGCCCAGTTTTCTTCATAAAATTAATCATGCAGTCTTGGCTAAACTTAAAATCTGAGACATTGAAGCCATGTGGTGCAGCTATTTCTTGTACCTTAAAATACAGAATTTTGTGGGAAACGGCATATCCATCGTTGTGTAATGAAATCACATACTGTATCTTCAGCAGATCCTCTTCTATTTGTGGAAACTTGCCACTTTTTGGGCCATGAAATACTTTGCAAGACTTGCTGGTCACTTGAAGTGTAGTTTTCTGTTTCCCCTGGCAGTGCACGTTGCACTTGGACAACTACTGCCCTATTCCCATGTGTTTCAACAAAACTGATCACCGCGAGTTTATACAATGCCATATTACTTGAATACTTGCTCATTGTGGATAACAAACAATTATAGAATCACAAAAACATGCATACATCTGAAACACTTGTAAAATATCTCTGTACCAGACTGGAATAGAGCGTCACTAGACAGGTCTGCGCTGGTTCACTCACTAAACTAAAGTAGTGCAGCCAGTGGAATTTCCTAACAGGTGATAACAGGAGTTGCATGGTATTTGGAATGCCAGGTTTCGCATTAAGAAGACTGCTACTTGACATCTTTATTTCAAAATGCATCCATAACAGTGCGATAAGTCATCAAGGAAAGGAAATGGATGCATCCAATACATGAACCTTTTTTTCCCCTTCTTTGAACACAAAAATTGGGGTGCATAAATTATGCAGGGGTGTTAGTTATGCAAGAAAATATGGTATGTGTTGATCACGCTGTTGGACCATTTTCTTTGGAAGATTATAGTGATTCCATTCATTCCAGTTGTTCTTTTTTGCCATGGATTTCTCCAGATCCATCTGAATAGAACTCTCAATTCCCTGACACCTCGTCTCACATACTCCTAAAATACCAAGTGCTGTTTCTTGCATAACGATAGTGATTTTTTCCCTTTTTTCCATTCCAAGTCCCTAACTTAAACATATTATGCACTTTCCTGATAGGTTTTGTTGAAAGATGACCTGAGAGGCCTTGCAGTCATCCCCTTTCCTGCCCAATCTTAGGTTCCAAAGTCCATGATCAGTATTTACAGTTTCACTCAAGGTTGTATCCATGGCTACTCTTCATGGGAATTAGTTTGTGCAATGGTTGCCTGTTGCCTTCTGCATTTAAGGTTAACAGCTGCTCCTAACCTGGAGAACAGACACTGCCCACAAGCTGCCCACTATGAGTCAGATGCTTGCAGCTATGAATTCCATTGCCATTTCCTCCAATGGGGGTTCATCACCCCACTAAGAGGACTCCACCTGAAGTCATTGGTCCCCTCAGCTGGCAGGGTTTCCACCGCCCAACACTCGGCATTGAGGCACTGACTGTAAGGCCTACTCAATTACCATAGTTGGATATGGCCAGACACTGATACCAGTCATTAATTGACTAAACATTTCCTTGCTCTTACTGTACTGAACACTACAGTATATGCTAAGGCTGTGAATGAAAATTCAAGTAAAGAATACTTCACATATATCCACATGCTAAATGTGTTTGCTTTTCATTGTTTTCAGTTTTGGTCATTGAGATGTGTACTTCTGTTTCAGTAAATTTATTTCTCTCAGGAACTCAAAATAGCATCATTCATTGTTTTCTAGCTGTATTTATGCACCTTTAACTCAGGCCCTCACAATTATGCGACTTAAGGTCAGCACTACATGTGAATTTATGGAGTGTTCCAGTGGTGGCTGGTGGGGTGGTGAACCAAGCATGCTTTTTAGCTCCACTAGGCATTACCATATATAATAAATATTGTAGTACAATAGAATTATTCAAGTCAGTTGAATAATCCAGTTATAAGTGCCAAAGCAGTCTTCAACAGCCCATATAGCAAGTAAGGAAACCTAATACTAAATCTAAAATAGAGAATGCTAATTGTAATGCTCTCTGTCCATACCTCACCTTCACCAACTTCTATCTCGGTATGAACCCAATATTACTTTCTTCAAATATGTTTACATCCTAGGGAATTCATGAAGTAATAGCTCACCTTTATAGCTGAAAACTACATAAGGAAAAGCATGCAAACAATTACTAAACATCTAATATTTTAAACGTTTTCACAGTACAAAGTAAAATATACAACAGATCAGAAAAATCCTTTCCTAGTTTTGTAATATACAGTTTTTATAGGACATATAAAATATGGTATTTCATACTTCAGAAATTATTCTTTGGTCTTCCACTAAACCACCACTCCACCCTACAATAATCAAATAATTTTAACTAAAGTTATAAACCCTGTTTTTCCCCAGATTAAACAATGAGTTTTGTAAGGTAATTTTCATTCAGCTGTTTTCTCGGTATGAACCCAATATTACTTTCTTCAAATATGTTTACATCCTAGGGAATTCATGAAGTAATAGCTCACCTTTATAGCTGAAAACTACATAAGGAAAAGCATGCAAACAATTACTAGACATCTAATATTTTAAACGTTTTCACAGTACAAAGTAAAATATACAACAGATCAGAAAAATCCTTTCCTAGTTTTGTAATATACAGTTTTTATAGGACATATAAAATATGGTATTTCATACTTCAGAAATTATTCTTTGGTCTTCCACTAAACCACCACTCCACCCTACAATAATCAAATAATTTTAACTAAAGTTATAAACCCTGTTTTTCCCCAGATTAAACAATGAGTTTTGTAAGTTAATTTTCATTCAGCTGTTTTCATGTACAACTAACAGATAAAAATGCCATTAAACCTATTTTTGACTTTTGTATGTCTAATTGGAGATGAAAAACAAAGTATGGGGTAAAAATTTAAAAATTACGTACAGAAGGACAATTTTATATTAAAAAATATACTGTCCATGTGTAACAAAATAGTCCAGATAAAGCAAAACTCTGGATTAATATGATCTGGATAAATAATGTCTTGCTGTAGTGATTTGCTATTACTAACTCTCAACTAATTACAGGGAGTTCTTGGAATCCTAACACAGCTTCTGGCAGCCTTGTTCTGATCTTCAGCCTATGTTTTGCTCTCATCATCTACAATGCCTATGCTGCCTTCATCACATCAGTACTGTCAGTAAGAGTTGCATCTATAAAGGGCTTAGATGACTTACTCAAAAGTGACTTTGATTTTGGCTATACACTTGCAGGACAAGATGAGTTCTTCTTGAGAGTAAGTTGGTCTGTTTGTATCATTGTACTCATAACATGCTTACTTATTTTTGTTTCATTAGTCTGAAAAGTGGATGGAGCATGGATAGAATATGCTGTAACTTTCTTGGTTATACGGTTATCCATAAAAGCTGATAGTACAATATTCTGTTCAAAGTAAGGAGATTGATAGTTTCCCATTGTTTATCTCACCAATACATAAAATTATATTATAACACCACTAACTGTGTAAGAAAAATCTTCTTGGTACCGGTACTCATAAGCACTGACTGTGTTCTGAGAGTCATCACCCAGCACACCCATACCTCCTGAACTATCACACTTGTTATGTGTGACTGAGATGTCAGCAATATCTCCAGTTTTCTCTAACCTGTGTCAAATTACTGAAATATATATAAATAAAATTGTTATTTTATGTCTATATGTGTGTGATATTTTATTGTAAAATGTAACAAAGGCTTTTCAGTCTGTCAAACACACAGCAAATACAATGTAAATTAAAACACTATAAACATATCTGTAAAACACACACTAGCATACAAAGAATGACATGTTTCATTCTACAAGAACATCCTCAGATTCTATCAAATCACTTAGAAACAAGCTTATATATGTACAGTATTGTTTACGTAGCATAAACTTGTCAATGATAGAGAGATTAGTGATAACATGAAACAGTAAAAACAAAAATAAAATATATACAATTATTAATATAATGAAAAACTTACGTACTTATCTAGACTGCCGATGTTAAGTCCGTTGTCACCAAACACTATTTCAGGACTGTGGTCATGGAAAGTTTGTGGGGAGTCATGCTGCGCGTGGAGAGGGGAGGGCAGGAAAGGGAGGGGCCTTGTAGAGTGATGTGGATCTCTCCTATTGGATGATTAAATCGAGTAGACTATAGAGTGGAGAGGGGAAGGAGATGTAGGGCGGATCGGCTGGAGCGCTGTGGATTTCCATCAACATTGGAGAGGGTAAAGACGTTATTGACATATTTCATGTTAATTGTACCTTTATGAAATATGGATGAATGCATATTAATAATTTCTCTAGGTGAAAAAAAATGTAAGGAATGGTATTATTATTATTATTATTATTATTATTATTATTATTATTATTATTATTATTATTATTATTATTATTATTATTATTATTATTATTATTATTATTATTATTATTATGATAAAAGCAATTTACCTTCCATCAACATTGGAGAGGGGAGAGATGTTATTGACCTTTTCCATGTTAAATGTACCTTTATGTAATATGGATGAATGCAAATTAATAATTTTTAGGTGAATAAAATAAGGGACGTTATTATTATTTTATTATTATTATTATTATTATTATTATTATTATTATTATTATTATTATTATTATTATTATTATTATTATTATTATTATTATTATTATTATTATTATTATTATTTATTATTATTATTATTATTTATTATTATTATTATTATTATTATTATTATTATTATTATTATTATTATTATTATTATTATTATTATTATTATTATTATTATTATTATTATTATTATTATTACGATAGAAGTAATTTAATGAGTAGGTATTGTCAGATATTATGTGAGTAGAGCGAATAGGGGGGAATTATTTAAATGTGTATGCTCATTCAGGTTATTGGCATTAGCTTTTTTTGCGACGTAAATTTCTATTGCTTCTTTTATATTCAAAGATTTACTTTTATTTTCGAAGTGTAAAATTTTTAGATCAGTGTTGATATCTGTGAAATGGTGTGAACAGTCGTAGATGTGCTCCCCGAAGGCTGAATGCCGATTATATCTGATCGCGTTTTTGTGTTCTTTGTATCTTGTATGGAAATTACGTTTTGTTTGACCTATGTATGTGGCGTTGCACTTAGGTTCTTGGCACTTGAGTTCGTATACTCCTGACTTTGAGAAAGGGTCCTTTTTGTTTAGGTTGCACCTGTTGAAGTGTCTCTGTAGTGTGTTATTCGTTCGAAAAGCTACTTTAAAACCTTGTTTCTTGAAAATGTTAGCTACTTTGTATGTGTTATTGTTAACATAGTTGAGAACCACGTAGTTTTCTTTGTCGTGTGTGGTATTTTCCCGGCAACATTTCTTATGTTTATTTAATAGTTTATCTACTGTGCCTGGAGGATGGTTGTTTTCTTTCGTGATTTGTTTAATGATTTGCATCTCTTCATTGAAATCTGTTGTGCTCATTGGTATGGAAATACAGTAGCTCTGTGTATCATTGTATTCAGTCCTGCTATTTTGTGTGTGTATGGGTGGTTCGAGTTGTTGTCAATAGTGTGCGACGTCTGAGTGGGCTTTCTGTATACTTTGTAAGATGGTTTGTCATTATTCCTGTTGATTGTGATGTCTAAATAGTTTATTTTCTTGTTATTTTCTGGCTCCATTGTGAAGCTGGTGGATTTGTGTAAAGAATTTAGAGTGTTTAATAACTGGTCTGCATTAGTGATGTCATTATTTTATATGCATATGACGTCATCAACGAATCTGCTCCAATGTAAGATTCCTTTTGAAAGCTGGCCCATTAAGAAGATGTTTTCGAAGTTATTCAGAAAAATGTTTGCTATTATACCTGATAACGGTGAGCCCATGGCTAACCCTTCTTTTTGGAAATAGATTTTGTCGTTAAATGCAAAGCAATTTTGGTGTAGTGTTGTTCTAAGAAGGTTAATAATTTCTTTGGTTTCTTGTAGAGAGGTGTTTTCTTTAAGAAGGTTTTCGATAATTCTAATGGATTCATCTATTGGTACGTTGGTGTACATGTTAGTGATGTCAAAGGATATCATACATGTGCTCTCTGTTATTTTAAGTTTATTTAATTCTTTAATTAGTTCTAGGCTGTTTTTAATTGATCTGTCTCCTTTAATTTAATCATCCAATAGGAGAGATCCACATCGCTCTGCAAGGCCCCCTCCCTTTCCTGCCCTCCCCTCTCCACGCGCAGCGTGACTCGCCACAAACTTTCCATGACCACAGTCCTAAAATAGTGTTTGGTGACAACGGACTTAACATCGGCCACTGGCGTAGCCAAGGGGGGGGCCCAGGGGGGCCGGGCCCCCCACAAAATATTTCCTGGATCTAGGGCGAGGATCAGCCGTTGTTTTACGTAAGGTACGAGCAACTTAAAAACGTACGTCGAAATGTCAATTTAACGTAGCGACAAGAATCTACTAGCAGGGCTCTATAGGGCCATACATAATTCTCCATATTTGTACTGCTTGAATGAAAGGAAGACACTTGTGATGCGCGGGGATATTTCTCTGTAGAGGTCTCACTATTGAGAATGTAACCGTGTGTTGAAAAATGTCAAGACATGAAGAAAGGGGCAATTAGCAAGGGATTACTCAGTAGGGGGCCGGAACGTGACCACCGAGATTACGGGGTCGACGGCCAGAAACAGTTGCAAGCTTACAACATCTTGTCAGCTTTTGCATATCGGTTCCAGGAAACAACAATGTCCTAGGGATCCTCGGGTTGTACCGTGGTTGAGAGTTGTGCTGTGTTTAAGTTGCAGCGTTGGGAAGACTGTGACAGGATTGTGAGCTGCACGTTAGTTCCTCATTTTGTGCCATATAAGTAACTTTTTTGAAGAGGGACCGTTTTGTCACTGAGAAGCCAACACTATGTGCATCCTCGGTAAGTTATGAAAAAGTTTTTTTATTCTTACAGTAGCAAAGACAATCGCGGATGCGTGCCTAAGTTCGATAGGTAGGCCTATATATTTTGTCAAATGCCCGGGGACTGATTGGAACCTCAAATGGCACCATCAAAAGTGCGGGTAACTATTTTGTAATTGGCGGGCGTGATAACTCAGTTCCAATGGTTCTATCTTCTCATCAGGACGGCCCAGGCTTGAATCATAGTCGATGCATGAAACATTTTTTAAATGGGAAGTCACGTTCTATTGATACGGATTCTACTTAAAACACTAGATCCTGTCCCTTACCTTTCCTTATACTTTTGAGCCAGAACCGCATCATTTACAGTGGTGTATTTTGAGTATCCAACCATTATTTGGACTTACCTTGTACCTTAAATGGTGAGTGAATGCAGTGGCGTACCCACAAAATAATTTCAGTGGCCAGTAGTATGGATACAACTCTTCCTTGGAAGGGATTGTGAAATGATTTTTTATTTTTTATTTAGAATTTGCTTTACGACGCACCGTAGGTCCTATGGCGACGATGGGAAAGGAAAGGGCTGAGAGTGGGAAGAAGCAGCCGTGGCCTTAATTAAGGTACAGCCCCAGCATTTGCCTGGTGTGAAAATGCAAAACCACAGTAAACCATCTTTAGGGCTGCCGACAGTGGTGTTTGAACCCACTATCTCCCGGATGTAACCACACAGCTGTGCGCCCCTAACCGCATGGTCAACTCGCCCGGTGGATATGAAAAGAAAGCCGGTCCTACCGAGTACGGTGACGGATCTTCAATAGATTTTGTTGGTTTTGATTTTTACCATGTACAATCATAGCTTCTGTACTCTTAACATAAACCTGCTGCATTACTGAAACTGTTCGTAAAATTGATTATATCGTTCTTCGTTTGTGAGGAAGTAGAATCTTCATTTAATTTGTCTTCTTAAAAAAAAGGAACCACTTTGGTACTACACCCCGTGATATTTAGATTACGGGAGACTCAAGGAAAACTCTACTGCACCCAAAAACATGCCTGTATCCTCCTCATCCCATGCCTTTCTTAACTCTGTCAGTGCATGGAATCGAATGCAGGATGCCTTAAGTCAAATTCGAAAATAAGGATTCCTAAAATTAACCAGCCGGCCCCACGGTGTAGGGGTAGCGTGCCTGCCTCTTACCGGAGGCCCCGGGTTCGATTCCCGGCCAGGTCAGGGACTTTTACCTGAATCTGAGGGCTGGTTCGAGGTACACTCAGCCCACGTGTTTATAATTGAGGAGCTATCTGTCGGTGAGATGGCGGTCCTGGTCTAGAAAGCCAGGAATAACGGCGGAGAGGATTCGTCGCGCTGACCACACGACACCTCGTAATCTGCAGGCCTTCGGATTGAACAGCGGTCGCTTGGTAGGCGATGGACCTTCGGGGCTCTTACGCCATGGAGTTTGGTTTGGAAAAGTGAACAGAGAAGGAAGTGACGCCCCTGCAAGGCTCCTTAGCTTCCAGCTAGTTCTTCTGTCCGGCCTCGAGCATTTAGGACAGTAAGAAAACGTACGCCTTAATAAATGCTCCTCACAAAACCTTTGTAAAAATACTACCTGCATCTACAATAATCACAAACGCCTCCTTTTCATGTGGCTCAGTTGGTTGAGTCGCTGTCCTTCTGAGTCTGAGTTCGCAGGTTCAAATCCCGGCTTGAATTGGTAACCCTTAAAACGATGTTGAAATGGCAACAGCTCAGTGTCGTTGGTTTCTGGGACATTAATAAAAATTATACATACGAATATTAGCGTCACAAAACTCTATACTACTATATTCTGTATCCCAGGCTTACGTGGAAAAGTAATTAACAATTTACTTTACGTCGCACCGACACAGACAGGTCTTATTGCGATGGTGGGATAGGAAAGGCTTAGGAGTGGGAAGAAAGAGGCCGTGGCCTTAATTAAGGTACATCCCCAGCATTTGCTTGGTGTGAAAATGGGAAACCACGGGAAAACATTTTCAGGGGTGCCGACAATGGGGTTTGGATCCACTATCTCCCGGATGCAAGCTCACAGCTGTGTGGCTCTAACCTGTTGGAAACTAATAGGACAAGATAAACCCTACATAACATATGTTGTAACGTGTACTTTTCTTTGCCAACTAACACAATATCTATATCCATACGCTTTACATTATTTATTTATTTATTTATTTATTTATTTATTTATTTATTTATTTATTTATTTATTTATTTATTTATTTATTTATTTATTTATTTATTTATTATTTTTGCCTTCAGTTCAGTGGCGAAGTTAGAGATCCAGGCCCACTCGTACACTTAAACCACATACTAATCAGAATCTTAAATAAAATACTGAGATACTTAAAATAGTTAAAACTACATAAGTTAAGAGAATTGAAAAAATTAAATAAATTACTAAATTAATATTAGAACTAATTAATATTAAAAACTCTTAACAATGGTTAATCCTCAGGAACGCACACATTCATACTTCAACCATTCAGTCATCTTTCCTCAGCAGGTAGTCTCGGCAGGTGACCTTAAATCGTGATTTAAAAAAAGCTAGTTTCTCTGACCTGAACTGGCAGGGAATTCCATAATCTGGTGAGAGTCACCACAAATGATCTATTAATTTTATTTGTGCGGTGTAGTGGAATAGAAAGAATGAATCTAGAACGGTGTGTTTAAGTTGTGAAATGATGATAAAAAGATGACTTTAAAAGAAATATACATTGCCTGACTTTCAGCTACCACTCTGATCACCATCGTTAAAGTGTGTAGCTGCCGACGTTTATCAAACATCAGCCATGAGACAGCCTGATAGTATGGGGTGATATGAACATTGTACCGATATTGTAAATAAATCGCAGGCAGGTGTTCAGTGCTCGTTGAAGTTTAAGTGTTTCTTCTCTCGTCATGTCAACTAAAACAATGTCACAATAGTCAAGTATAGGGAGGATGAGTGTATGTGTTAATTTGGCCTGTAGCTCAAATGGAAATACACCCCCCTGCCGTTTAAGAGGGTGAAGAACTCCAAAAATCCTTTTACGTACTTCTTTCGTGTGATCAGACCAATCAACTATTTCATTAATCATTACGCCGTGATTTTTAACCTTTTACTGTAGGGAATAATGTTACCATTCAGTAGGATAGGCTGGATTGCGATGTTGTTTTAGCAGTTCAGTAATTTTCGTGATCCAATTATAATTGTCTGATATTTTTTGCAGTTTAGTATAAGAGAGCTTCGTTGTGCATATACACTGAGTCGTCGGAGGTCCCTGTTAATATCTTGTTTTGCAGTGTCTATATATTTGAAGATCGTCAGCACAGAGGTGGTGTGTGTTATTTCCTGTCACAGATGGTATGTCATTGATATAAATACAGAAAATGAGGGGTCGTAGAATACTGCCCTGTGGGGCAACACTAAGTTTCATTTTCCATTTAGAGGCCTTGTCGTTTACTGCTACACACTGTTGACGGTTACTCACATAAGAACTAAAAACCTTAAGCGCAGCCAGGTCGAAATTTAGCAGTTCCATTTTCTTTATCATAGTCGGAATTACTATAGTGTCAAAGACGCTACTGAAGTCCAGAAGGATACATATAGTGAGCAGTCCTTTGTCCATAGCGTTTCTAATGTCTTCGATAACCTTCAAAAGTGCTGTCGCGGTACTGTGAACCTTCTCAAATCCAGATTGCAAAGGGTCCAAAAGAGCATTTTCTTTAGGTATTCCAGAACTTCCTCGTATACTAAACGTTCAAAGTCTTTAGAAAGCGCAGGGAGTACGGACATAGGACGATAGTCAGAGGCTGATTGTGGGTCTAAACTCTTAGGTACCGATATAATATTGGCTGTTTTCCAGACAGTAGGGAAAGTTCCGTTTAGTAAACAGTAGTTCAATATGTGCGTCAGTATAGGCGAGATAGCACCCATAATGTTATGTATAAAAGTAATAGGAATATCAACTACACCTATAGTCTTTGATTTAATCGAGTACAAAGCCTTTTAACCTCATTTTCTGTGACACTGTGAAATGTGAATGGTGGATTAGCTGGAGAGGAGGGCGGTGAGTCGGTGCAGTTTATTTGGGTAGGTTGAATATTTATTCGACTAATCATTCAGTTCGTCAAGTGGAGTGTCAGGAGTTGTCTATCTCTGTTGATGTTTTCCTATTCCCAGAGCTCTAAGTTGGTCCCATGCGCGATTAGAATTTAAGTTGTTAGCTAAATTCCGAAAATATATACATGTTTTAAAATTTCTGATTAACTGCTTTGTGCGATTTCTTAAGATGCGGTTAGATTGGAAGTCTGTGTCATCTAGGGTTTGTTTATAATGTCGAAATAACGAGTCACGGTGAGCCATCATTCTCTTGCCTTTATCATCTAGCCATGGACAAGAAGGACGAGAAACCTGTATTCGACGCGTGTGTGTGGTATATCTTTGCCGCATTATTTGTATAAAATGGCACTTCTTTATTGCTTATCACATGACCATTATTATAATAACATTACCGTATTTATTCTAAACCAGAATATTGCATCCTTACTCAAACTGTTTATTCTTGCATTCATTTCACTTGTACGCAGAATATATGAAATGCTGCAGTTATGTTGGGATGGGAGTAACAGAGGTAGCCGAGGGACGGGGGAGATTGTCGTCCAAGGAGTCCAGACACCCCAGGAGTTTTAACGAATGTCCTTTTATTGAGGATTTTATACATAATGTGCATTAATATTAGCTTCCGGAGTCCGACTCATTGGCTGAATGATCAGTGTTGAGGCCATCGGTTCAGACGGTCCCGGGTTCGATTCCCGGCTGGGTCGGAGATTTTTATCGCATCTGATTAATTCTTCTGGATGGGGACTGGGTGTTTGTCCCAATATATTCATATTCAGACAACATACTACACTACCAACCACCAAAGAAACACACAACACTGATTACATCCCTCTATATAATGTTGGCGTCGGGAAGGTCTTCCGGCCGTAAAACAGGGCCAAATCCACTTGTGCGACAGTTCGCATCCGCGACCCCACAGATGTGGGAAAATCGGGGGGGGGGGAGAAGAAGAAGAAGAAGAAAATTATTATTAGCTTCCGGAATCCGCACAAATCCACCACTCTTACTTGGATCCAAGGACACTCATTTCCATTTTCGGTATTCTACACCACCTAAATATGGAAGTTTGGACACTTACCAAAATAAAATTCTGGATGAATGGGCCCCCCCCAAACTGAAATCCTGGCTACGCTACTGACATCGGCAGTCTAGATAAGTACGTAAGTTTTTCATTATATTAATAATTGTATATATTTTATTTTTGTCTTTACTGTTTCATGTTATCACTAATCTCTCTATCATTGACAAGTTTACGCTATGTAAACAATACTGTACATATATAAGCTTGTTTCTAAGTGATTTGATAGAATCTGAGGATGTTCTTGTAGAACGAAACATGTAATTCTTTGTATGCTAGTGTGTGTTTTACAGATATGTTTATAGTGTTTTAATTTACATTGTATTTGCTGTGTGTTTGACAGACTGAAAAGCCTTTGTTACATTTAACTAAGTCAACACTGGAAAACATGGCTTCATTTTTAACAAATGATATTTTATTGTAACATGGCCGGACTGATTGAACTAAAGTTTGGAATGAGTGTACATAAATGGGATTGTAAATAAAGGGTACCGATCTCTGCACATGGTTATGAGGGTGTTTAGGGGTTGTAGTAAGGATGTAAAGGAGAGTGCATATAAGTCTCTGGTAAGACCCCAACTAGAGTATGGTTCCAGTGTATGGGACCCTCACCAGGATTACCTGATTCAAGAACTGGAAAAAATCCAAAGAAAAGCAGCTCGATTTGTTCTGGGTGATTTCCGACAAAAGAGTAGCGTTACAAAAATGTTGCAATGTTTGGGTTGGGAAGAATTGAGAGAAAGAAGAAGAGCTGCTCGACTAAGTGGTATGTTCCGAGCTGTCAGCGGAGAGATGGCGTGGAATGACATTAGTAGACGAATAGGTTTGAATGGCGTCTATAAAAGTAGGAAAGATCACAATATGAAGATAAAGTTGAAATTCAAGAGGACAAACTGGGGCAAATATTCATTTATAGGAAGGGGAGTTAGGGATTGGAATAACTTACCAAGGGAGATGTTCAATAAATTTCCAATTTCTTTGAAATCATTTCGGAAAAGGCTAGGAAAGCAACAGATAGGGAATCTGCCACCTGGGCGACTGCCCTAAATGCAGATCAGTATTGATTGATTTTGATTTTTTACTTGATTCATGTATATATATACATCCTCTTCACCACTCTCCTTTATGGCAGATGTATAATAGATTATTGTAATATCATAACTGACATTGAATACAATTTTAACCTTGAAGTATTATTTGAGGTTGTTCACCTTCTCTCACTGGACCCGCATTTTCTCAAAGAACTGTATTGAGGTCATCATTGACCTCAAAAGGGCTGATAAATGTGCTGAAACTGTAGTCTAATGGCTTTTTTTTTTTCCAAATTAATATATTGCAACATGAAGAACAATCACAGATAAATCAACATTTGAATGATCAGAATGTAATATATGCTCAAAGATTGATTTATCACCTGTTTTCAACCATATTTTTAATGGTTATTTAGTAAAATTTGTTAAGTATCACTTATAATGATGATATTGCTGAAATAATTAACTATACTTGAAAGTAAGAATGGAGAGCAGCCCTCTACTTCAGTTGGATATACTTTTATGATGTTTCAGACGGTGAATGACACTGCTCTCAGAAGTCTCTACTTTCGAGGTCTTGTTCGTAACCATGGTGTGGAAGATGCTAATGCGGGATTAACCCAAGTAACTGATGGTGGTTATGCATTCTTCGTGTCATCTCGTCTGGCACGTCGTGGTCTCAACTCCTTCATTGCTCATGATAAACGCTGCGGTATCCAGGAACTTACAGTGGAATCAACCAGAAGTGTCATAGCTCTGCCTATGAACTCCTTGTCACCGTATAGAAAACTGATCAATATCAGGTAATGAAAGGAGCAACCACTTCAGTAAACTTTCATTGACTTACAGCCTAAAATATGGAAATATTTTATTTATTTTTATACACAATAAAGAGTATAAACAATTGTTTTGTCAGCTTATCCTGCTACATTAATGGGGTAGACCATACAACCAGCAACTCTACGTTGAGTGTTGGGCAGCAGAAAATAACCTGATGCTTTTGGGAAGATGAACTCCCTTAGCAGTTGATACACCCTCAATGGAGAAAACACTAATAAAATCCGTCATGAGGAAGAATCAACAGCTTCAATAGCAGATGAAGAATAAGTATCCCAAGGGCAGTGAAGAAGGAAGAACCCTCTGCAGTGTTTGACTCCGAATCAAGCGGCTGCAAACAATGTCGGTTCTCCAAGCTTACAACCTCTGTTTTAACTCTGAGCAGCAGGCCTAGTTTTAACTTTATACATGATGAAAACCATTTCATGAAAAATTATTCCAGGAGGTACCTCCACTGCCAAGACTGGTGCAACCAGGCCATTGAATTCTGGAGAGTCTAGAACATCATGCAGGGAAAAGTCAAAGCTTCCCAGAACCTCAGCTTGAAAGATATGACGCAAGTGAAAACACTTATGTAGAACGCTAAACATCAACATGCTTCTTCGGACAAGAAAATGATAACTTGTTGGAAGAATAACACATCAGCATATATTTTATTCATTTTTTACAATTTTGCTTTAGGCCACACCACAGCAATAGGTCTTATGTGACTGTGGAATAGGAAAGGGCAGGAAAGGGCTAGCAATGAGAAGGAAGCAATTGTGGTCTTAATTAAGATACAGCCCCAGCATTTACCTGGTGTGAAAATGGGAAACCACAGAAAACCATCTTTAGGGCTGCCAACCCACTAATTCCCGAATTCAAATTCGTAGCTGCGTGACCCTAACTGCACAGCTAACTCGCTCAGTCATCTGCATAATGGTACTACAAGAGACAAGATTACTAGATGAAAGTCCAATAGAATCAGATGGGTTCAGAACCTACAACGGAAAACTCAGTATAAACAATAACTCCAACATAATGGTATTTGGGATGGCCTCTATAGGGGGGAAAAAAAAAAAAACACATTACTGAATCCCTAATCAATAAATCAATCAATGATCTGCCTTTAGGGCTGTCACCAGGTGGCAGATACTATATCAGTTGTTTACCTGGTCTTTCCTTACAAGTTTTCAAAGAACTTGAAAATTCATCAAACATTTCCATTGATAAATTATTCCAATCCCCTACTCCATATCTTATAAATGAATATTTACCCCAGTTAGTCCACTTGAATTCCAACTTTATCCTACTTCTAAAACAATGAAGCCTCGGGAGCACAGTAGGTTTGTCAATGTCAAAACCAAGTACAGGGCAAGTTGGCTGTGCAGTCAGCAGCTTGCGGCTGTGAGCTTGCATCCAGGAGACAGTGGGTTCAAATCCCACTGTCGGCAGCCGTGAAGATGGTTTTCTGTGGTTTCCCATTTTCACACCAGGTAAATGCTGGGGCTGTACCTTAATTAAGGACATGGCTGCTTCCTTCCAACTCCTAGGCCTTTCCTATCCCATCGTCGCCATAAAACCTATCTGTGTCGGCGCAACGTAAAGCCATTAGCAAAAAAAAACCAAACCCCGTGGCACAACAGCCCTGAAAGGCCTTAGCCTACTAAGCCACCTCTGCTCAGCCCAAAGGCCTGCAGATTGCGCAGTGTTGTGTGGTCAGCACGACGAATCCTCATGGCCGTTATTCTTGGCTCTCTAGACCGGGGCCGCCATTTCACAATCAGACAGCTCCTCAACTGTAATCACATAGGCTGGGTGGACCTCGAGCCAGCCCTCAGATCCAGGTAAAAGTCCCTAATCTGGCCGGGAATTGAATCTGAGGCCTTCAGGTAAGAGGCAGGCATGATACCCCTACACCATGGGTACAACTTTCCTACTTCTAAGCTCAAGATTATTCAACTATTAATGTTATTTCATGCAATATCTGCACTGGTAGCTTGAAACATACCACTTACTGTTAATAAACTTAACCATAATAGGTTAATATTGTGTTTGGTCCGTATTGACTAGTCTGAATGTATAATGTAACTATTTAAAATAGTTTATTTGAATCTGCCTTGATCAATACACTCATTAAATGAAAGAAAAACTATTTATTAAACCAAACATGTTTCAGGAAATCTCAACCATTCCCTTCCTCAGTGGTCAGATCAAAGAACAAAACATTATCACACAATCTATATTTACAGACATTTCCAATGACATGAAATTATTACATTTGGCCAAAGAGGGAAAATTAATTAATGTTTTGGAAAATTTAGAAATTTACCTTACACAAAAAAATAATTCTGAATCAAATTTAAATGAGAGAAGTGCAGAAGATAACCCACTGTACAGACTAGCATATGATCATTTAAGGAGCAAAAAGAAGAAAAACTTGAAGATCCTAAATTTATATAGTATTCTCATTCAGTTCAACCAAAATTTTATGTATTGATCATTTTTATAATATTTCTTTTTACTCTTTGATATGGTGTATTAGGACAATACTTCTTTAAATTGTAAAACAAAAGACTGTGTGATAATGTTTTGTTCTTTGATCTGACCACTGAGGAAGGGAATGGTTGAGATTTCCCGAAACATGTTTGGTTTAATAAATAGTTTTTCTTTCATTTAATGAGTGTATTGATCAAGGCAGATTCAAATAAACTATTTTAAATAGTTACATTATACATACCACGTAGTCGAGCATCTAGTCTCCTTACTCCCAAGTCATTCCAGCCCAAAGGTTGCAATATTTTCATAACACTACTCTTTTGTCGGAGATCACCCAAAATAAATCGTGCTGCCTTCCTTTGGATCTTTTCCAGTTCTCATAACAAGTAGTTCTGGTGTGGGTTCCATACACAGAAACCATTCTCTAATTGGGGTCTTACCAGACATTTACATGCCCTCTTATGTACACCTTTACTACAAACCCTAAATACCATCATAACCATGTGAAGAGATGTGTAACTTGTTAACAACCTCATTAATATGAAAACCCTAGTGAAGATCATTCTTTATATTAACACTTAGGTACCATACTTACAGCGTTCTCCATAAGGTAGTATCAACCTATAGACACAGTAATTAAAACTGAGAGGACATTTCCTCTTGACAAAACTTTGTTGTTGTTGTTGTTTTTTTAGTTGCTTTACGTCGCACCGCCACAGATAGGTCTTATGGCGATGATGGGATTGAAAAGGCCTAGGAGTTATTAGAAGGAAGCAGCCGTGACCTTAACTTTAAGGTACAGCCCCATCATTTGCCTGGTGTGAAAAGGGGAAACCACAGAAAACCATCTTCAGGGCTGCCAACAGTGGGATTCGAACCCACTATCTCCCGGATGCAAGCTCACCTTGATAAAACTTAAAACCTGACTTTTCATCCCGTTTACCATCATACCATTGTCTGCTGTCCACCTCACAACATTATTTAGGTCCCCGTGTAGTCGCACACAGTCCTGCAATTCATTTACTATGATACTCTATACAGTACATCATCATTCACAAATAACCTTATCTATGATTCCAGTTCTTCAATCATTATATATATATATATATATAAGAAAACATAAAGGTCCAATAATACTGCCCTGTGGAACTCCCATTTTAATCATTACAGGATCAGATAACACTTCACCTATTCTAATTCTCTATTTTCTAGAAATTTAGCCACATATTCAGTCAATCTTTTTCTGCCAGTAATCTCCCATGATCTAGCCTACCAAACGCCTTGGATAGTTCAACAGTGATACAGTCAATTTGACCTCCTAAATCTAAAATGTCTGCTATACCTTGCTGGAATCCTACAACTTGAGCCTCACTGGAATAACCTTTCCTAACAGGAATGGCCTTCTATCAAACCATCTATGTAACAATGAGGATTTTGCTTTTCACATTTAGATCTGGAAGCAAAGCATACATAATTATCAATGCACATGTCCCAATAAATGAAAGTGACAGGAGAAACCCTAAAATGGTGGATAACTTTTGTGAAACTCTCAAAGTCATCATCTCCAAAATCCCTCACCATCAGGTAAAATGCTTGGTCAGGGACTTCATTGCTGAAGTAGGTAAGGGAAAGCGGTACAGAATGATTATGGGGCGACTAACCAGTACATAAAACAAAGAACAAAAATGGTGAAAGATCAATCACCTTCTGTGAACATTTCAACCTCAGCTCATGTTCACATATTTAAAAGTGCTCCTGAGGAAGAAGATGACATGGATCCCTCACAATTCAATGCTTGAGAGGGGGGTTCAGATTGACCATGTCACAATAACAATCCAAAACTGAAAAGAAATCCTGAATATCAAAGTAAGAAAATGTCTGAACATCTACTTAGATCACTATCACCCCAAGATTAAAGTAAGATTCCATCCAAATAGATCCAAACCAAGAACCACCAACAAGTCCAGAATTGATTCAGAGACTTTGAAACAGAACAAAATTATCTAAATTGAAAAACATGTCCTCAGACACTCCTGGCATTAAAAGCCATATGCTACTTCATTTATCTAAATTAAAGTTGTACAGCTGGAATGAGATCGATCTCTTTTTTTTTTTTTGCAAGTTGCTTTACGTTGCACCGACACAGACAGGTCCTATGGTGACGATGGGACAGGAAGGAGCTAGGAGTGGGAAGGAAGTGGCCATGGCCTTAATTAAGGTACGGCCGCAGCATTTGCCTGGTGTGAAAATGGGAAACCATGTAAAACCATTTTCAGGGCTGCCGACAGTGGGGTTCGAACCCACTATCTCCTGAATATCGGACACTGGCCGCAATTAAGCGACTGCAGCTATCGAGCTTGAGAATAAATCATTGACAAAAGCTGTAAAAGGTTTGGAAACCCCTCTCTCTGTCAAGAAAATGAAACCACAGGTGGTGGAATGAAAACTGTGATGCGGCACTTGAAAGAAGAGTAAGCTCGGGAAAGATGGCACTCTAACAAAACAAAGAGAAGGGGGAAGAAGTAAGTTCTTGCATAAAACTATCTTTACATTGGTCTCGTTTCAGCTGACTTTGCTGAGAAAGCTGGATGGATTCAGGATATCTTATTAACAAGTTGCAAATAATGGATATGCAGTAGTGAGGATGGTTGCTGGTAAAAACAGGCGGAAACAATTGCAGGACAGCACTCAGAATGAGGAGATAAAGGCTAAGTTAGGAATAAACTACAGTAGATGCAGGAGGCTATACGCATGGACTAGCTTCAGTGGTGGGGTCATATGAGGCAAATGGAGGAGGATAGGTGACCTAGGAGAATAATGAACTCAGCTGTGGAGGGTAAGAGAAGTAGAGGGAGACCAAGGTGGCAGTGGTTAGGCTCAGTTTTTTATGATTTAAAGCTGAAACTAAACAAAGCCAAAGAGATAGCTGCAAACAGAGGATTGTAGAGGCATTTAAATTCATTTGCAGGGGCTTACAGACTGAACACTAAAAGGGATAACAGTCTATAATGAAGATTGTGTGTGTGTGTGTGTGTGTGTGTGTGTGTGTGTGCGTGCGTGCGTGCGTGCGTGCGTGCGTGCGTGTGTGTGTGTGTGTGTGTGTGTGTGTGTGTGTGTGTGTGTGTTTCTTAGTTTTCGAACAGCCAGACACAGAGGATACTATCAAAAAATTCCAGTTTATTGTTACAACAAATTTCAATAAATGTTTTAAAATTTGCACACTTTCAACGAGAGCAATTAATGGCAAATCAGTTCCTTGGTGGACTATGGAGCTGACAGTAATGAGGAAGAAAGTTAATGCTCAAAGAAGAAAATTCCAGAGAACATCAGGAAATGATGAATTGTGCTGACCGAGGAAATTACAATATCATGAAACAAAACAGCAATATCAGAATGCCATTAGACAGGAGAAAATTAAATCTTGGAAAGAGTTCTGTAGTATTACCACATCTTCTAATCCATGGAAAGCTGTGTTCAAATTAGCAGTCAGAAAAATCAGACCCACTTACACTCCGTCCACACTTAAGAAAATAGATGGGACCTATACAACAGGTCTAGCTGACCCAATGAATTATACTATGAATCACTTTACAACTGCAGATAGTGATAAAACCAACACTGAATACCACAGAAGCATAAGAATCAAAATAATGGAACCACCTAACTCAGATGATGACAGGTCATTTAGAAAAGAAGAAATAAGGGTAATAATTGAGAGTATGGATTGCAAAAAGGCTCCAGGAGAGGAGGGGGTGACAAGCAATATATTACTACATATTTTCACCATAGTAATCTTGTATATAACTGTACTGAACAACAAATGCCTAAAAATTGGAAAAAAAACATAAAATCATCCCAATAATTAAGCCAGGTAAAGAAAACTCAGATGATGTAAGCAAATATTGACTACTCAGCTTATTAAACATAATGGCAAAGGTGTTAGAGAAACTGTTTATAAATAGACTAATTCATCACTTATACTCGAATAATATGCTACACAGAAATCATTTTGGGTTCAGGCCTCTATCCAACACAGTGGAAGTAGTTATGGCCATCAAGTACTACACAGAGGAGTCACTGATAAATAAGGACAGTGTAGCTTTGATCAACATGGACGTAGAAGGCGCCTTTGATAGTGCCTGGTGGCCTGGGATTCTTAATGCCTTAAAGGAATTTCGTTGTCGTAAGAACCTCTACTGCTTTATCAGAGTGTTACTTAAGTGAGAGAAGATGTACATTAACTATTAACAGTTTAGAGATAGAAAGGATTGTAAGCAGAGGATGCCCGCAAGAATCTTGCTGCTGACCTGGTCTATGGAATGTTCAGCACAACTCATTCTTAAAACTAAACTACAAGAAGGACACTACAGTGATTGCTTTTGCAGATGATGTCTTGGTCCTGATTAGAGGCAAAAACACACTGCAAATTGAAAACAAGGCCAATATTGAAATGTTGAAAGTCTCCAATTGGGCAAAAGTAAATAAACTATCTTTCAACATAAATAAAACTCAAGAAATGTTAGTGTCTAGAAAAAAAAAAAAAGCCAAAAAAAGGCCACAGATTTTAAGCATACATCTCAACAATGACAAAATACAACAGACTAATTTAATGAAATATTTGGGGACATTAATCGACAGCAGGTTCAGATTCAATACTCATACAACATATAGCTGAAAAGTCTACAAAAATTATACACAACTTGTCAAAGTCATCTAAAATTAATTGGGGATTGCGTTCTGATGTAATGAGTATCATTTACAAAGAAGCAATACTTCCATTACTCTAATATGGAGTTCCTGTTTAGGTAGATGCCTTAAATACAAGCTATAATGTCAACAAACTAAAACGACTACAGAGGGTAGTAAATATTAAAGTTATGAAAGCCTTCAGAATAACGTCACATGAAGCATTATGCATACTAGCTGGAATGACTCCAATTAATATTACACTTTTGGAAATTGCAAATGATTACAATATAATTAAAGGAAGAATTAAACACATGAGAGATATCACTGAAATAGACTCTACAAAGAAGTATAAAAATTGGTACTGGGCAAGTTGGCCGTGCGGTTAGGGGTGCGCGGCTGTGAGCTTCCATTCGGGAGATTGTGGGTTCGAATCCCACTGTCAGCAGCCCTGAAGATGGTTTTCCATGGCTTCCCACTTTCACACCAGGCAAATGCTGGGGCTGTACCTTACTTAAGGCCACGGCCGCTTCCTTCTAATTCCTAGGCCTTTCCTATCCCATCATCGCCATAAGACCTATCAGTGTTGGTGCGACGTAAAGCCACTAGCAAAAAAAATGGCCTCACCCATCTGAAAACATAATAATACAAGACAAAAAGGAAGAAGTACGTATACAGTCCAGATGTACACAGACGGCAGTGTGAGTGTGTGTAAAGAAAATCATTATCATATCATCTTCATCCGCCTCCTTTCCCCTTATCTAGCCCCTGCTGGGCTGGGGCATTTACAGCACTTCCCCACCTTCCTTTCTTTCACCATGAGATATGAGACAGTACATTTGTTTTAAATATCTCCATATCTTATGTCAAAGTTATTGTTGTTACTTTAGATAATTTACATAGCCAACTGTTCTCCGATCATTTCGACCCAGTACAGGTTTCTTCTTCTTGCACTTCTCTTTGTTGAAGTGATCCACCTTGTTCTAGTCTCCATCTTGCTCTCTTTCCCTCTAACTTAATTTCCATCATCTGTTTTGGTATTGGTATTCATGTCCAAACGATCTTAGTTTACTCCTATCAATTCTCTCATTTAGGTTTCCATTCCAACCTCCTTTCTCACATCTTTATTTCTCAACCTTTCTTTGTCCTTCCTATCATACTTTTTACATATTTCATTTTGCTGGCCTGAATTCTACTCTTCTCCCTACTTGCATTGTCCATGTTTAGCGCATAAGTCAATATGGGTGCATAATACATTTTGTGCATTATCTCTTTGCACTTCCTTGGTACTTCCTTATTCCAGGCAAGGTTTCTCACACTCTGGTAGAATGCATTACCCTGTTGTACCCTCTAGCTAATCAACATGTCCAGCCTGGTATTCTCCATTAATTCACTCCCTAGGTATTTGAAGGCTTTGACCACCAATCTTCATATTGCCTTTCCCTTGTCTTTCTCTTCCTGATGTCACCATGGTCTTGCTTTTCTCTGCACTAATATTTATACCATACTTTTCAATTTTCTCATTCAGTACATCAAGTTGCTGTTCATTCCCCAGTACACAATATTGTTTGCAAATAGTAAAAACTTCATTTCCCTATTCCCATATGCTACTTTTGTCTCCTTTACAATTTAATCCATAAAACCATTAGAAACAAAAGAGGTGACAGCACACTCCCGTCTTAGTCCAGTCTCATATCTAAACCATTCTGTCTTTCCAACCAGAGTCTGTATACTGCAGACACATTTGTTGTATACTGCTTGCACATTTCTACAGTTTGTATACCCAGTCTCTTTCTGCCCATGGTTACTCAAACCTTCTCCCTGGGAACACTATTGTATGCCTTTGTTATATCTGTGAATGTCATGACCAAATCCTTTCAATATTCCCAATTCTTTTCCATTAGTTCCCTTGTGTGGAAGATTGGGTCCACTGTAGGTCTTTGACTTCTAAAGCCATATTGTTCCTCTGTCTACCTTTATTTTTTCTCCCCTCTAATATCCTTTCCAGTATTTTTGCTACTTGTGATAAGCAGTAACAGCGATTAGCAATTAAAAGTGGGGGTGAGGGCAAAATGTGTACAGACAGGAAAATGTACCCAGGTTTATGGGGTATAGTGGGCAGAGGGAGGGGGGTATATAAATCAAAACTGAAGAAAAATGGTAAGTTTTTGATGCTCTCTGAGCAAATTTCCACAAAGAGGTAAAGGTTGACAGTTTACCAACTTAAGTGCAGTAATAATAGAGTTTTTGAGATTTTGATTCAGTATTCCCACCTCAGTACCCATGACCTTGGGAAAAAATGTATATATATACCCCTGCTAACCTTCCTCACAACACATGCAAAGTCTCCACTATTTGCTGTGGCATTATACAAATCGGTTTGTCGCAACAAATGACATTTTTTGTGTATTAACTTTACAAATTTTGTTAATAATTAAAGAAAATAAGGGAAGAATTAGCCAATAAGACAATAGGGCTTGTACAAATTGCTTTTTAAAATAATTCCTATAATTCCTAGTTTCAGCCGGCTAAAATGGAATAATGTTTTCTCCACAAAATGGGGGAGAGGGGGGCAACTGCCGCTACTGGTGATAAGAGTGTGATTCCTCTATGGTTATCACACACATTTTTGTCTCCTTTCTTAAAGACTGGTAAGACCATGTTTGTATGGATATATTTTTCCATAAGGAAATGTTTAATGTTACAGTATTAAGAAGAATAGATACTGGTTGTGATCACTATATTGTCAAAATTACACTTAAATTCACACCATTAAACAAGAATAATATAAAAACTAATAAAATAAAGAGGAATTCTGACCCACACCAGTTAATAAAATGATTACTAATATAAGGAAGTCAGCTAAACAATAAAATTGACAGATAATCTTGAAGAATTGATCCCACTTCTCAAACAACAAGCTGAAAATTTAGCTCCATTGAATCCTCATAAAAAACATGCCTGGGGAACAACTGAGTGTGACAAAATTCATAAGGAGAGACATCAGACATGGTTAAAGTTACATACCCATAAAACAGAAGAAAATGCTATCAACCTAAAAAGTATCAGGAAGAAATTCTCACAAAATATTAGAAGAATTTCATAAGGATATAATAAATTCTATAGAAGTAAATTATCATAACACCAATTCTAGAGACTATTATAAAATTTTTGGAAAACAACTACAGAAATATGCCCTGCCTACATTAATGTTGAAGGTTGAAGATGGAAAAATGGCATGTAGTAACAGTGAAAATGCTGAGATAATGGCAAATGCATCAGTAAACTTTTGAATTGTGAAAAACCTGAAGAACTATTACAAATTCATACCAACAATGAGAACCAAATTTAATAACATAGACCTTCCAACATTTCAAGAATTAGTAAAAACACTCAACTTAAAAATTATAAGGCATTTGGAGAAGACTAGGTTTTCATAGAAATGTGGAAATATTAAAAAAATATGGTTCATATTTCCTTACACATAGCTGTAACAAGAATTTGGATTACTGAACAATTTCCAGAACATTGGACAAGGGCCTTAATACATTCACAAAACAGAAGATAAGACGAACCCAGATATTTTTCCAAGATGTTACATGGAAAGATTAAAGGTCAACTAAAACAAGTGTTGGGAAAATCCAGGAGAGGAAGACTGTGAAGAAGTTGTTCTGAACAGATTATCACTCTAATATTAATAATAGCATACTACAGAAAACAAAACAAGCTTATTAGTAATAACATTTGTTGACTTTAAGAAGGCATATTATGATATATATATATATATATATATATACTAGCAAGATACCCATGCTTCGGTACGGTATTATACTGAAATTTATAATTGAATGCTTATTGTTTTATATATAACCCGCCGAATTTCGCGATCTGACTGGTTTTCTGAGAGAATCCGCCAAAATTCGCGATCTGACATGTTTTCTAATAGATTACGGCAAGTTGCCTCCTTTTTTTCAATCTTTCCTTCCAACAATCGATTTCGTACTTCCCGGGCTAGGTCCAGGTATTCCACCCGGTCAGTTGGGTCCCTAAATCTTTGCCATCTTTTCCTATAAGCATTTTTAATATGGATCAAATCCTTGAGGAGATCCGGCGTGGTGTCGTCTTAGGTGCCTTGGTGGTACCAAACCCGCGGCCGAACTGCATTCTTAGTCATTACCCGTCCAGGACCCATTTCCGGTGCGGTCTGCACATTTGACGATGGCCCAGAACATTATTATTATTATTATTATTATTATTATTATTATTATTATTATTATTATTATTATTATTATTATTATTATTATTATTATAATTCGCTGGGGCCATCAAGGACCACATTAAGTCTTGTTGCATTTGACACTGAACTTGGCCTTCTTTAGAGCCCAAATTCCCTCATTCTTTGTGAGTGGGCCTGTTTACGCTCCTCTGTCCAAGGGGCACCGTGTCTTCTCTTCGGTTGCTCGTCTCGGTTTAGCCCGTTCGTCAATATTTTCTTGCAGAAGAGATCTCTGTTAGAGGCGTCTTCAGCTGAGATATGTAGCATTTGATGGTCTTCTTTGGTATTTCTAAACCAGGGAATTGTGGTTTTGGGGTTTGAATCAAAAAAGTGAAAGATTTCTTTAGTTAACTTTCTTCCGTCCATTCTTTTCAGATGACCGTAAAATCGTGGTCTTTTTCTGATTGTGTTGGTAATTTTCTCTATTTTGCTGTAGACTTCCTTGTTGGATCTCTTTTGATGGATTCCATTTCTGTACTGTGATCCCAAGATTCCTCTCACAATTTTGCGTTCTCTTTTCTCCAGTTCTTCAAGGAGTCCTTTGTTGGCATTTAGAGACAGGGTTTCGACTGCATATAGAACTACTGGCTTCAGAACTGTTTCATAGTGACGTATCTTGGTGTTTTGGGAAAGGCATTTTTTTGTTGTAGATTGTGCGGGATGTTTTGTTAGGCTATTTCCAGTTTGCGTACTCGCTCCTGAAGTGCTTCTTTGTCCAGTCCATTTTTCATGATGATCACACCCAGGTATTTGAATTTGTCTACTCGGGTGATGTCCCCGTATTTTGTATGGAGTTTTGGTGGAGCCTCTTTGATGTTAGTCATTACTTCTGTTTTCTCAAACGATATCTGCAAACCAGTTTGTTCGGCAATTTCCTTTAAAATTTCAACTTGAGCTCTAGCGGTTTCTATGTCGGTTGAGAGAACAGCAATATCATCGGCAAATGCTAAGCAGTCTGTTGCGATCCCCTTGGATTTGGTTCCTATTCTCAATGGACTGTAGTTGGTTTCCTGTAATCTCACCCGCCAGGTTCTGATGATCTTTTCAAGAACACAGTTGAAGAGTATCGGGGATAGCCCATCACCTTGTCGGACTCCTGTTTTGATGTCAAAGGAATGCGAGAGACATCCGTGGAACTTCACCTTGGATTTTGTATCGGTCAGGGTGGCTCTAATTAATGCCAGCAGTTTCAAATCAACTCCAAATTCATTTAAGATGTTTAGCAGGACTTCCCGGTCAATGGAGTCGTACGCTTTCTTAAAGTCCACAAAGACAGACACATACTGCTTGGACCTTAGTGTACAATATCTGATGATCGTTTTCAGATTTTGGATCTGTTCAGCTGCTGAGCGACCTTTTCTGAACCCTCCTTGGTATTCACCTATTTGATGTTCGATTTGTGCTTCCAAACGCTCCAGGATGGCAAGTGATAAAATTTTGTAAGTCACGGGTAGCAAAGATATTCCTCTGTAGTTGTTGATGTTCTTCATGCTGCCTTTTTTGTGTAATGGATGGATCAAAGCTATTTTCCAATCTTCGGGTAGGTTCTCCTTGTTCCATATTTCTTCTATTTGCTTTTGCAAGATATCAAGTGATTCTTCTGGGGCATATTTCCATAGTTCTGCTACTACTGAGTCTTCCCCCGGCGCTTTGTTATTTTTGAGACGGGCAATGTGGCGCTTGATTTCATCTCTGTCGGGTGGTCTTGAATCTGGGTTCCTGAGTAAGGGTTCCTTGGTCTCAATGGGGCTTTGCGGTTTAGAGCAGTTAAGTAAATTGCTGAAGTAATCTGCCAGAATGCTGCAATTTTCTTCATTTGACGTCGCCAGTGTGCCGTCCTTTCGCTCAAAGCATAGAGATGGTGGTTTATAGCCAGTGAGTTTGCGTTTGAAGGCTCTGTAGTACTCTCTGCTTTCATTCTTCCTAAAGTTTTGTTCTATCTTTTCAATGAGAGATTTTTCGTATTTATGTTTCTCAGTTCTGAACACCCTAGCTGCTTGGGCACGTTGGGTTTTGTAGGTTTCCCAATCATTTTCTGATTTCGTAGAGTTGTACTGTTTCCACGCATTGAGTCTTTCTTGGAGGACTGATTCGCAGGTGCTATTCCACCAGGCATGCTTTTTGCTTCTCTTGATTTCTGCAATGTCTTTGGCGGCCTCAACAAGGAGACTTTTGGCGTTGTTAAAGTCACAGTCATTTGGTCTAGCCTTCTCCTGGAACTCCTCGACCCTTTGCCGAAGTTTATCATTGTCGAACCGTGTGATCTGTTTGGTTGTCTTCCTTGTGTTTGCGGGAATTGGTTTGAATTTGATAAGAGACATATAATGATCTGAGGCCACATTGATGCCTTTCTTTACCTTGACATTCATAATCTCAGGGCTGTTTCTCCTGGAGATCGCAACATGATCAATTTGGAACTCTCCGAGAGCTTGGACAGGAGAACGCCAAGTCATTTGCTTTCTGGGTAGATGGCGAAAGTGGGTCGACATGACCTGCAGGTTGTGATTTTCGCAAATGGTCACCAGTCTTTTGCCGTTGGGATTGGTTCTTTTGTGAGCAGGGTAATTTCCTATAACTTTCTTGTACTTCTGCTCATGACCTAGTTGGGCATTGAAGTCACCCAAAAGAAGCTTGACATGGTGTTTGGGGATTTTGTTCAATTTTTCATCCAGTAGGTCCCAGAAATTATCAACTTCGTCTGGATCAGATTTGTTCTTATCGTTTGTAGGAGCATGTGCGTTAACTAGGGCGTAGGTTTTGTTCGCGCATTTAATTGTGAGTATAGACAATCTGTCATTCACAGGTTCGAAATTTGCAACCGATTTAAGGATCTTGGTTCTAACAGCAAACGCGGTTCCAAGCATCACAGCTCCATTGAGGATTCCTCTTTGCGCTTTGCTCTTGAAAAATCGGTAGCCTTCAGATTCAAAAATCTCTTCATCTGGGTACCTTGTTTCCTGTAGGGCCATTATGGATATCTGATTTTCGTGAAGAGCTTTGGTGAGGGTTTTCAGCTTGCCAGTTTGTGTAAGTGAATTTATGTTGAAAGTTGCTAGAAAGGTTTTAGATTTTTGCCTGCGTTTTTGACTCTTCGGGGTACACCGAGACGCTCCGACTCATCTCTTGCATGATGTCGAGTCTCCCCCAGAATCCGAATGAGACTCGTGCGCCGTGGTGTTCACGACGAGGGATTTATCCGAAGATTTACCCCCTGGGGTATGTTTCTTGAAATGTTGTGCCATCATGCTTTTTGACTTGACTTTGCTTTGGACGGGTACCCATCCTTTTACAACTAGGGTTGTTAGCCCTAGAGGTTGCCTCAAGATGTTTTCTGGCTTCTGGTCATTTATCAGTCTTCGCCGTAACCCTGACAAGGGACCAGTTTTTTTTCACGGTGGTATTTTATTTCCCTACTACCCTCTGACTCTGCTGGCGGCAGAGCCAGCGAGCTTCCCCAATTCCAATGGGATGCGCCCGATGGAGGTAACCGGTAAATCCCCACACGGTATTATTATTATTATTATTATTATTATTATTATTATTATTATTATTATTATTATTATTATTATTATTATTATTATAGATGTTCTGCTGGACCCCCTAGCAAGATGCAAGACTTGGCAGTAAATTACATCTGCTGCCATTGTCAGTGTTAACAATGTGACCAGCACCATTGTCGCGTGTAGGCAAGTGTGCGGGATTTATGGTGATACGAATTACATACTTCCGTGCATTATTGACCTTGTTATAGAAGTGAACAATTGGACGGTCAATCTCATTCCTATCGTTTATTTCAAACGTGTTAAAATTTTTATTTATATGCCAGGAGATTCTACTGTAATCTAAGAATGTTCTCCGAAGAAAAAGATGGCTCTTGAAAACGAACCCAGGAAAGATAAAAAATGATCGGTTTATGATCAGAATAAGTACATCGAAAATCTACAGCCTATTTCCAGTCGTTCGACAGGGTCAGGAATGGAATGAATAAAGCCCCCATCTCGCGGCGACAATAGGAATTGTTCCGGCTGCCGAAGCCTGTCGCACTCCTCTGAGGCAATGGATATTGAATGACAAATGAAATGAAATGATATTGGACAGTGTTGCTGGAATGAATAATGACAGGGAAAACCGGAGTATCCTGAGAAAAACCTGTCCCGCCTCTGTTTTGTCCAGCACGAATGTCACATGAAGTGACCGGGATTTGAACCACGAAACCCAGTTGTGAGAGGCCGGCGCCCTGCCACTTGAACAACGGAGGCTCCTTATAAGTACATTATGAACAGTAAAGTCAACTGGTCTCGCCTCCTTTTACACCCCTCTGCTGTTAAGTTTATTTACCCCCCTCCCCACAAAAAAATTAAAAGAAGGCATGTTTCTTTATCTTTAAAAGAGATTCCAAACACCAATGTTCACGTCTATTACCTTCAGTTTTGAGATTTAAGTATCCCTATAAAATAATTCACTTTTTTCACTTCCTTTCACACTCCTCCCCCTCCCCTAAGTGAAGTTTCCGGCAAAAAACTTGTTTCTTTTATAGTAAAGGATCTTCTAAATATCAATTATCATGACTCTAACTTCTTCAGTTTTTGATTTATGTGTCCTCATGAAAGGAATTCAACTACTTTTCACTCCCGCCCACCAAGATGATTCCCCCCACCTCAGAAACGCGTTTTTCTTTGCTTTTAAAGGATTTTTAAAAGATTCTAAATATCAAATTTCACGTCCTTAACATCTTCATTTTAGAGATATCAGTAGCATAATTAAAAGATTTCAACACCATTTTCAGTCACTTTTACCCCCCCTCCACCCAAGTGGTATTTCGGAAAACTAAAACCACACGTTCCTTGACTTTTAATAGAGATAAAAAATACCATTTTTTCACTTCTGTAACATGTTAAGTTTTTGAGATATACCATAGAAGTACTCATTTTAAAATTTCACCCCTTTTTTAGTTCCCCTTAAGTGGAGTTTCCAAAAACAAATCACCTATGTTTCTTTATATTTACAGGAGATTTCAAATACCACTTTTTACGCCTGTAACATTTTACGTTTCTCAGGTATTCTGTAGATATAGTCTTTCAAAAAATTCACCCCAATTTGTCACTCCTGTTTAACCTCCATTAATTGGATTTTCCAAATACAAAAAATACGTTTTTCTTTATTTTTCAAGGAGATCCCATGTACAAATTTTCAGTACTGTAATATCTTCAGTTTCTGAGATATATGTATCCTCATTAATGGCATTCAACCCATTATTCACCCTTTTACACCCCTCTTTTTGGGATTTGAAAACAAAAAAATACGTGTTCCTTTATTTTTAAAGGTGATTCTAAATATCAATTTTTACATTGCAAACTTTTAAAGTTTTGAGATATAGATACAGACATTTTAAAAATCCACCCCCTTTTCACCCTCACTATTTCGATTTTCCAAAAGCAAAAAAAAAGTGTTTCTTTATTTTTAAAAGAATCTCAAATACCAATTTTCAGGTCTGTAATATCTTCAGTTTCTGAGATATAAGTATCCTCATTAAAGGCATTCAACCCCTTTTTTCACCCCTCCTATTGGGATTTTCTGAAAACAAAAAATACATGTTTCTTTATTTTTAAAGGAGATTCTAAATACCAATTTTTACATTTGTAAACTTTTCAAGATGTAGATATACTCATTTTAAAAAGTCACCCTTTTACATCCTTCCTATTGGGATTTTCCAAAAACAAAAAAATACGTGTTTCTTTATTTTTAAAGGAGATTGTAAATACCAATTTTTACATCTATAAAGTTTAAAAGTTTTGAGATATGGATACACTCATTTTAAAAATTTTCCCCCTTTTCACCCCCCATTAATCGGATTTTCCAAAAACAAAAATATACGCTTTTCTTTATTTTTAAAACACCAATTTTCAGGTCTTCAATATCTTCAGTTTCTTAGATATAAGTATCCTCATTAAAGGCATTCAACCCATTTTTCACCCATTTTCATCCCCGGTATTGGGATTTTCCGAAAACAAAAAAACACATGTTTCTTTATTTTTAATGAAGATTCTAAATACCAATTTTTACATCTGTAAACTTTCAAAGTTTTGATATATAGATACACTCATTTTAAAACTTCACCTCCCTTTTAACCTCCCATTAATTGGATTTTCCAAAAACAAAAAAATTTTTAAATTTTTAAAAGAGATCAACAGTACAAATTTTCAGATCTGTAATATGTTCAGTTTCTGAGATATAAGTATCGGTATCCTGATTAAAGGCAATCAACCCCTTTATCACCCTTTTTCACCCCTTTTATTGGGATTTTCTGAAAACAAAAAAATATGTATTTCCTTATTTTCAAAGAAGATTCTAAATACCAATTTTTACATCTGTAAACTTTTAAAGTATTGAGATATAGATACACTCATTTTAAAATTTCAGCCCCCTTTTCACCCCCTTAGCAATGGAATATCCAAAAATCCTCTCTTAGCGAGCACCTACATCTTAATATGAATGTATCCCCAAAATTTCGTTTCATTATGTCCAGTAATTTTGGCTCGGCGATGATGAATCAGTCAGTCAGTCAGTCAGTCAGTCAGTCAGTCAGTCAGTCAGTCAGTCAGTCGGTCAGTCGGTCAGTCAGTCAGTCAGTCAGTCAGTCAGTCAGTCAGTCAGTCAGTCAGTCAGTCAGTCAGTCAGTCAGTCAGGACAAGTTATTTTATATATATAGATATAGACTTTCATTTTTTTAAATGTATGGAATTTTGGACTCCATCCAAAATTAATTAATCTGATAGAACTTACTTTAACTAATACCAAATCAACAGTAAAGTTTCGAGGAGAAGTTTCTGAACCATTTTTTATCAAAACAGGTTTAAGACAAAGAGACTGTTCATCACCTTTAGTTTTTAATTGTGCATTAGAATATATAATGAGAAAATGGTACATGATCGACCCAAAGAACATAAAAATTGGAAGATCCAAACAAAACTTAAGTTTAAACTTTCTGGGATTTGCTGATGACCTTGCTCTATTGTCCAACAATATTCGGGAAACTTGACATCAATTTCAATCTCTACAAGAAATAGCATGAGAAATAGGATAGGTTTTGGAATGTCCTTTAAAAAAATTTGAGATGATGTATACGGATCCAATAATTGATGGACAAGAAATCAAAATTGTTCATAAATTTAATTATTTAGGAGAAATTATAATCTTAATGAGAAACCAGCTTGGCATAATAGAATAAATAAATTAAACAAAGCAAATTATATTAGCAAGACTACATACAACAACAAAACTTATTGATAGCAGCAAAATTAAGACATTATAAAACAGTCACACAGCCAGAAATACTGCGTGAGTTGGCAGTGCAGTTAGGGGCGCGCAGCTGTGAGCTTGCATCCGGGAGATAGTGGGTTCTAAACCCACTGTAGGCAGCCCTGAAGATGGTTTTCCATGGCTTCCCATTTTCACACCAGGCAAATGATGGCGCTGTACCTTAATTAAGGCCACGGCCACTTCTTTCCACTTTCTAGGCCTTTCCTATCCCATCATTGCCATAACCCTATCTGTGTTGGAGTGACATAAAGCAAATAGCAGGCAGACATAACTTATGTCGGGAAAACCATATTTAAAACTACTAATACAGCTGAAATAGACAAAATATTTAACTTAAGACAGAAAGAATAATAATTAGAACAAATAAATAGAAAGATATCAAGTTAATGGACAGTGGAGAATAACATCAGATAAAACAGTTTATAAGGAAATTGAACAGGTATTGAGCACGATTAGGAAAAAAAAGTATGTCATTCTTTGGACATCTTTTCAGAACACCTGACACCAGAATTAATGTCCGGCTCCATGGCTAAATGGTTAGTGTGTTGGCTTTGGATCACAGGGGTCCCAGGTTCGATTCCCAGCAGGGTCGGGAATTTTAACCTTAATTGGTTAATTTGGCTGGCACGGGGGCTGGGTGTATGTGTCGTCTTCGTCACCATTTCATCCTCATTTTGACTTGCAGGTCGCCTATGGGTGTCAAATCAAAAGACCTGCATCTGGCGAGCTGAACTTGTCCTCGGACACTCCTGACACTAAAAGCCATATGCCTTTTCTTTTTTTTTTTTAACCAGAATTAACCGAATAATAATTGAAAAATTATGGAATAGCAAGACCAAGATTAAATTAATTACAGAAATTAAGGATGATAGTAAAGACCAACAAATAACAACAGATGATCTTAAAAACAAATCAGACAAAATTAACATACTTCAAGATACACACAGCAGAATAAGACCAAAATCAATAAAAGGTCTAAAGGGAGGGTGTTTTCAGTTAACTCATTGGCATCAAGGTCTATATACACAGGTCAGGACACTCATGTTACTTGTGGAGCCGCCATATTAGGACTAAGTCGCGACGTTCCGCACAGTATTTCCGTGTTGGATACAGGCGACTTTCAGATTTAAAAATGTATTTAAGAACAAAAAACTGTTAAAATTACTTTTTTGCATTAGTTTACATGTATTTAATAGTTTTACCATAGCCTGCAAATTGTGAAATAATGCTAAGATATATATTCTGTCATCTATTAGCACTTGGTTTTCATATATTGTGTGCAGTTGCAATGGCATTAAGAACAGACTATATGAAAAAATTACCATAATCAATTTTTCATCCATTTAGGGTAATAATAATAATAATAATAATAATAATAATAATAATAATAATAATAATAATAATAATAATAATAATAATAATAATAATAATAATAATAATAATAATAATAATAATTTTGTGTGGCTATTTCTAGCCGAGTGCAGCCCTTGTAAGGCAGACCCTCCGATGAGGGTGGGCAGCATCTGCCATGTGTAGGTAACTGCGTGTTACTGTTGTGCAGGATAGTGTTATGTGTGGTGTGTGAGTTGCAGGGATGTTAGGGACAGCATAAACACCCAGCCCTCCCTGGGCTATTAGAATTAACCAACAAAGGTTAAAATCCCTGACCCGGCCGGCAATCGAACCCGGGATTCTCTGAACTGAAGGCCAGTACGCTGACCATTCAGCTAACGAGTCGGATAATAATTTCGTGTGGCTATTTCTAGCTGGGTGCAGCCCTTGTAAGGCAGACCCTCCGATGAGAGTAGGTGGCATCTGCCATGTGTAGGTAACTGCGTGTTATTGTGGTGGAGGATAGTGTTATGTGTGGTGTGTGAGTTGCAGGGATGTTAGGGACAGCACAAACACCCAGCCCCTGGGCCATTGGAATTAACCAATGGAGGTTAAAATCCCCAACCCAGCCGGGAATCGAACCCGGAACCCTCTGAACTGAAGGCCAGTACACTGACCATTCAGCCAGCGAGTCGCACAAAAAAGTAAACTCGCGTCCTCATCCCGATGTTCTGCAACTCTTTTCAGGCACACCCTGGATGGAGGTGAGCTGCACGTACCATTTCAACCACATACCAGCCCTCCTGCCATACTTAAATTTCTGGCAGTATCGGGAATCGAACCCGGGCCTCCAAGGACAGTAGCAAATAACACTAGCCATTATGCTACGGAAGTGGCAAAGTAAACTCTTGTCCTCATCCCGAGGTGGTGCAGCTCTTTTCAAGCACACCCCCCAGCGGAGGTGAGCTGCATGTACCATTTAAACCACATACCAGCCCTCCTGCCATTATTAAATTTCTGGCAGTACCAGGAATCAAACCCGGGCCCCTGAGGACAGTAGCTAATAACACTAACCGTTACGCTATGGAGGTGGATAATTTAGGGTACCTAAGCATGAACAAAGTAATATAATGATCAATGAAGTGTGAACGGTTATAATTAAATAATTACATATAGGTTAAGGCCTAGTACAACATTAGGCCTATTATAATAAATACTAGCAAGATACCCGAACTCCGCTACGGTACTATAATGAAATTTGTATTTGTATACTTAACATTTTATATATAATCTACCAAAATTCGTGATCTGCCAGCGAAGTTCCTCCCATTTTTCAATTTTTCTTTCCAGCAATTTCGTACTTCCCGGGCTAACTCCAGGTATTCCACCCGGTGAGTTGGGTCCATAAATCTTTGTCATCTTTTCCTATAAGCATTTTTAATATGGATCAAATCCTTGAGGAGATCCGGGGTGGTGTCGTATTGGGTGCCTTGGCGGTATTGAACCCGCGGCTGGACTGCATTTGTAGTCATTACCCAGCAAGGACCCATTTCCAGCGCGGTCCGCACATTTTTGACGATGACCCAGAACATTGTTGTTATTATTATTATTATTATTATTATTATTATTATTATTATTATTATTATTATTATTATTATTATTATTATTATTATTTATTATTATTATTATTATTATTATTATTGATGTTCTGGACCTGCAGCAAGATGCAAAACCGCAACTTGGCAGTAAATTACATCTTCTGCCATTGTCATTGCTGACAAAGTGACCAGCACGTTTGTCGCGCGTAGGCAAGTGCGCGGGATTTCTGGTAATGCAAATTATATACTTCCTTGCATTATTGACCTTATTATAGATGTGAACAATTGCACGGTCAATATCATTTCTATCATTTATTTCAAATTGTTTAAATTTTTGTTTATATGCCAGCAGAATCTCCTGTAATCTAACTTTAAGTTCTCCAAAGGAAAAGATGGCCCTTGAAAACGAACCCAGGAAGGATTATAAATGATCAGTTTATGATCAGAATCAAGTACATTATTAACAGTAAAATCAATTGGTCTCAACTCCTTTTTTCACCCCACCCTTTCCAAGAAAAAAAAAAAAAAGGAAGGCATGTTTCTTTATGTTTCAAGGAGATTCCAAATACCAATATTCATGTCTGTTACCTTCATTTTTGAGATATAAGTATCCGCATTAAAAAAATTCACTTTTTTCACTTCATTTCACACTCCCCCCTGTTAAATGAATTTTCTGGGGAGAAAAAAAATACTTGTTTATTAGTAAAGGATCTTCTAAATACCAATTATCACTACTCTAACATCTTCAGTTTTTGAGACATGTGTCCTCATAAAAGGAATTCAACTCCTTTTCACCCCCGCCCCCCAAGATATTTTTCCCACCCAAAATGTGTTTTTCTTTGTATTTAAAGGAGATTCAAATACCAATTTTCACCTCTTTAACAACTTTAGTTTTTATTAAACGTACGTATCCTCATACAATTAATTAAATTAATTTTTCAATTCTTTCACCTCCCATCCCCCTTCACTGGATTTTTCCAAAATCAAAGGAATACGTGTTTCTTTACTTTTAAAGCAGATCCCAAATACCAATTTTCACATCTGCAACATCTTTCGTTTTTGAGACAATAGTATCTTCATACTTATATTATTTCAACTAATTTTTCAATTCCCCCTCCTGCTTTAAGTGGATTTCCAAAAACAACATATATGTACTTTATTTTTAAAGGATATTCCAAATATTGTACCAAATTTCACATCTGTAAGATCTTCAGTTTTTGAAATATCAATATCATAATAAAAATAATTCAAGTCCATTTTCAGTCATTTTTACCTCCCACCCAGGTGTTATTTCCGAAAACAAAAATACATATTTCTTTGTTTTTAATAGAGATAAAAAAATACCAATTTTCACATCTGTAACATGTTCAGTTTTTGAGATATACTGTAGACATGCTCATTTTAAAATTTCATCCCTTTTTAGTTCCCCTTAAGTTGAATTTCCGAAAACAAGTCACCTCTGTTTCTTTACTTTTACAGAAGATTCCAAATACCAATTTTTTTTATGTCTGTAACATTTTACATTTCTGAGATATACTGTAAATATTATCTTTCTAAAAATTCACCCCATTTTTCACTCCTATTTAACCCCCATTAATTAGATTTTCCAAAAACAAACAAATATGTTTTTCTTTATTTTTAAAGGAGGTTCCAAATACCAATTTTCAGGTCTATAATATCTTCAGTTTCTGAGATATAAGTATCCTCATTAAAGACATTCAACTCCTTTTCCACCCTTTTTCTCACCTCCTAGTAGGATTTTCCGAAAAAGAAAAAAAGTGTTTCTTTATTTTTAAAGGAGATTCTACGAGGACGGTTTGAAAAGTTCTCGGAATCACCGCTAGATGTCAGTGCTAGAGCAACGAGGTTCCCGCGCAATAATCACACATCCTTTGTGAGTGAACACGTGGTGTGTCAGTGCTCTAGCTGCAGGAGTGTGGTAGTGACGACTCTTTGTTGTTGTTCCCGTGTAGTGATTTGTGACAATGGAAAAAACTGAGATTCGAGCAGTGATTAAATACATTGTAAAGAAAGGTATGAAAGCAAAGGAAATTCATGCCGACTTTCAGAAGACACTGAAGGACTCTGCTCCTTCATTTTCAACTGTTGCCAAGTGGACCAGCGAGTTTAAATTTGGTCGGGAGAGCTTGGATGATGATCCGCATAGTGGACGGCCAAAAAGTGTTATGACCCCAGAATTTATCGCAAAAGTGCATAAAATGGTCATGGAGGATCGTCAACTGAAAGTGTGGGAGATTACTGAAGCTGTAGGGATGTCTTATGAATGGGTATATTATATTTTAACCGAAGAATTGGGTATGAAAAAATTATCCGCAATATTGGCGCCGTGGCTCTTGACATTGGACAATATACGCACCAGATTGGAAATGTCCGAACAAAGTCTGGCCCATTTTCAGTGCAACCAACAAGATTTTTTGTGCCAGTTTGTGACTACAGATGAAACTTGGGTCCACTACTATACCCCAGAGACAAAACAGCAGTCAAAGCAGTGGAAACATGCTGATTCACCACCACCAAAGAAAGCAAAGGCAGTGTGTTCGGCCGGAAAGGTCATGGCCTCAGTTTTCTGGGATGCAAAAGGCATTCTGCTGATAGATTATCTTCCTACTGGCCAAACAATTACAGGGCAATACTATGCAAACCTCCTAGATCAACTACAGGAAAAGATATGCGAAACAAGTCCTGGTTTGGCAAGTAAAAAGGTCATCTTTCATCAGGACAACGTTCCGCCGCACACAAGTGTTATTGCCATGGCAAAACTTCATGAACTGGGGTACAAATTGTTTTCACATCCACCTTATTCACCTGATTTGGCACCATCAGACTTTCATCTACTCCCCAAGCTGAAAATTTTCCTCAGTGGATGGAGATTTTCTACAAGGGAAGAACTGACAGCTGATTGGAGAGGTATTTTGCAGGCCTGGAGGAATCTCATTTTCGAGATGGGATCAAGGCACTGGAACATCGCTGGACCAAATGCATTAGTCTACAGGGAGATTATGTTGAAAAATAAAAGCAGTTCCACCGAGGTAAGACACTTAATTCTAGTACATTCCGAGAACTTTTCAAACCACCTACGTAAATAGCAATTTTTACATCTGTAAACTTTTAAAGTTTTGTGATATAGGTACACTCATTTTAAAATTTCACCCCCCATTTCATCCCCTTATCGATGGAATATCCAAAAATCCTCCCTTAGCGAGCACCTACATATAAATGTAACGTCAAAATTTCATTTCTTTATGTCCAGTAGTTTTGGTTCAGCGATGATGAGTCAGTTAGTCAACGAATGTTATTATATATATCTAGGTATAGATTAAAGCCAGCTATTTAGGCTACATACCTAGTAACAGGAATAAACATGTATGTTAGAGAACTGCCTTCGTAGTGTGATGGTTAATGCAATTAACTGCCGTCCTCAGGGTCCGGGTTCAATTCCCGGTTCTGCCGAAAATTAAAGAATGGTGCATGGTCGAAATGGTACATGTAGCTCGCATCTATTGCGGGTGTGCCTGAAAGGAAGAGCCGCACCGCCACGGGATGACGACATGAGTTTACTACGATTCGCTTTAAGACGCACCGACACAGATAGGTCTTATGTCAATGATAGGAGAGGAAAGATTTAGGAGTGAGAAGGAAATGACCATGGCCTTCATTAAGATACAGCTGCAGCTTTTGCCTGGTGTGAAAATGGGAAACCTTGGAAAACCTTAATCAGGACTGCCTACAGTGCAGTTTGAACCCACTATCTCCCGAATGCAAACTGATAACTATGTGGCTTTGCAATCACGTAAGGAAAATACTGAGGAATACCAAAAACCACTCTACTAAAGATGCGGAAAACTCCCTCATTACCGAATATCTAGATGCAATGAAGCAAAAACTAACTGCCCTTGCTAAACGTCTCAAGCGCTGTACTAAGGCAACAGAAAGAAAGGCACAAAACTCTCTTTTCATTGGGAATGAGAAACTATTTTACAACAAACTTAGGACACCTGAGACAGCTAACATGCAGAATAGCAATGGGATACCAACTGCGGAGAGCATAAGAGAATACTGGTCAACTATATGGGATGCGTCCATAGAACATAATGAAGAGGCACATTGGCTTAAAGCTATCAAGAAGAATGCTGAGAATATTGAAAGCATGACCCAAGCAGATTTCACATTAGAGGGGGTTGTAACAGCAATTAACAATTTACACAATTATTGGAAGACTCCAGGAATAGACCGCATATACAATTACAACTATAAGAAATTTACCAGTGTTCACAGATTACTCACCTACCACATACAGATTTTCATCAGTAAACCCTCCCACACTTTCTCACTACAGGAATCATGTACCTAAAATCTAAAAATAACAACACAGCAAATCCTGCTAACTACTGGCCAATCGCATGCCTACCAACTCTATATAAAATTATAAGATCACTTGTAGCAAATGGAATCCAGAAGCATTGCAAGGTCAATGACATGATCACTGAGGAACAAAAGGGCTGCAAAAGGTTCACAAAAGGCTGTAAAGAACAATTAATAATTGATAGTATAATCATGGAACAAGCATACCATAACAACCAAAATTTTCACACTTGTTTCATAGATTACAGAAAGGCATTTGACTCAGTGCCACATTCCTGGCTTGTTGAGTATATAAAGTTGATCTTAGAATAGTGACATCCCTAGCAACTACCATGCAGACTTGGAAAACTACTATTAACCTTCACAATGGAGAAGAATGTGTGATAACTGACCTCATATCAATTAAAGGAGGCATTTTCAAAGGGGATTCCCTCGGTCCACTATGGTTTTATCTTGCACAGAACCCACTTTCAGACTTACTGAGTTCAACAACTTATGGATTCACTATCAAAATAATAATTTTCACCATTTATGTCTATTAAATAATTATCTTATAAATATCTGTAAATTTTATTTGTCAACAATGTAAGTATATACCGATATGTATGAAGCATATGTGCGTATGTACTAAATAGTACTTCTTCCATGTTCATTGTGGCGAAGAAGCTCATAAACCCAATTGTAAAATTGTGAATTGGGGTTCCACTATGTTACAAAGAAATGGTCTATTCGGAAGATTTCTGGCCCACAGGCATTAAATTTTGCCCCTTTCGGGCACCTTGGGCATTTAAAAGAACGAGAAACAGCAATCACTGATGAGTGCATAAAGTTATTGAACTGGAATATAGAAGACCTAAAGACAGAAGCAAGAATTATACCTGAAGACACATTTAACCAGTCTGACATTTGTATGCTGACAGAAACGTTCTTATGTGATGAATCAAAAACAAAAATTGACGGATGCTATAATATACATAATATGGCATGACATGGAGAAAAAGGCAGACCGAAAGGAGGGGTGAGTTGCCTAATTAAACCTCACTTATCTCCTTTCAGAATAATATACAAAGAGGAAGATTTATTGATTGTTGAAACAAAAATACGTTTCATAATTACTGCATACTTTAATCCAGATTGCACATCTGTAGACATCATAGACACTTTATCTTACGCTTTCAGTGTAATCCCTCCTAAATGAAAAGTAATCTTAAGGGGTGATTTCAACTGCCCAATAGACAAGGAAACAAGAAAAAAAACAGAAGAAGAGGGACTAAATCTAATAAATAAAAAGGATGCACACAGTTACATATGTCACAACAGCATGAGTACTCTGGATTTAGTATTTACAAGAGAGTTCACAACATGTGGTCAGAAACAGTTATGGAAAACAGATGGGGCATTGATAAGGAAGCATATTCCGATATCAACAGAACTTAAACAGGAATGGGAATTAACAAGAATGATAAATACAAATGGCATTAGTCATATATTAGACAAGAGGGCTTTAGAAGAGATGTCTGAACTACAGGAAAGTATACAGTTACTCGTTGCAGAAAATAAGTTAGATGAAGCAGATAGGACCATAGTAGAAATGATTAAGGAAGCAACTGTTCAGATTAGACCAAGAAGAGCAAAACGATGGTTTGACACTGAGTGCTACCAGAAAAGAAAAGGACACTCTAGCCAGTTTAGGGAGGCTTAAAATATCAAAATGCAAGGAAACCTTGAAGGAATATCAACGCTAAAGGCAGAATACAAAAGACTAATAAACAGGAAGCAAACGGAATTCATTGAAAAAGAAGCTATTAGATAAGCAGAAGCTGCAGAAAAGGATCATTTCCAAGCCTTATGGACAAAGCAGCCAAGATTTGCAATATCTAATACCATGGAAAGATGGGAACATCATTTTAGTAACATTTTATCGCAAAAGGAAACGAGACCAGATTTTACAGAAGAAACATATTTGAATGAAACATGTTCATACTTCACCAAGGATGAATTGGATAATGTCATGAGATCACTAAAGATAGGAGAAGCACCAGGACCAGATGGACTCTGCAATGAACATCTACAAGAGACATACACAGTAATGGCAGAGACAAGGCATCACCTGTTCAACAAATGTATAGAGATATGAAATATACCAAGGGGGTGGCGTATTTCCACAATAAAAACATTATACAAAGGCAAAGGAGACCCAAATAATCTGGAAGCATATCAAGGTATAGCACTTGAAGTTGCTACTTTCAAAATACTCTCAAGATTGCTAGCCTTGAGGATAGGCCCAAAAATAGAGGAACATCTTCCAGACGAGCAATTTGGATTCAGAGTAGGTCGCTCCATATTAATGGCAGCCGAATGTCTCATAAGACAAATACAAGCAGAAATAAGTAAAGAACGAGGAAAGCTGTATGTGATCTTCATAGATTTCTCAAAGGCTTTCGACATGGTTAACCACAGGAAGCTAGTAGAAAAACTAAGAAAACTCTACGAAGACCCATGGACAATAAAACTCATATCAAACATCCTGTCAGAAAATTTTGTGAAAATCAACGACAGTATTGGACAGTCTGAATGGTTAAATCAGACTAATGGAGTATTGCAGGGTGATCCACTCAGTCCATTGCTCTTTGATATTCTTACTCACGATGTAGTAGCTGCAGTTAATAAGGGCTCATGAGCTGTATCATCGTACATATATGCAGACGATATGGCACCAGTGTCAAACAACAGGGAAGGGCTTCAAAGGGGACTAGACTCCTTAGTTGAATGGATAGAAATGAACAAACTACAGATGAATCGAGACAAAACGGAGCTAGTAATTTTCAGGAAAGCAGGAAGACTAGCCTCGAATGATGAAATCTTCTGCAAGGGTTTACCACTTAAAAAGAAGAACATGTACAGATATTTAGGAATCACAATACAGATGACTGCAAAATCTTTCTCAGTTCACCTCAGGAAAGACTGATCACATCAGTTAAAGCAATTTTTTTTTTTTACAAGCTGCTTAACATCGCACCAGTTAAAGCAATTAACGAAATTAAAAATCTACAGCTTCTCTCCTTGGAAACTGCCTTGAAGTTGTTCGATTCGAAAATACTACCCACGTTAACATATGGAATAGTGATCATCTGGGAGCACCTAACTGTAAAACAACTGGAAGATATCGAGGCTCTAAAAGCCAGATTCTTGGAAAGAACTATGGGCTTATCAAAATACATGCCATCTCGACTAGTTTATGTTGTGGCAAAAGAAACTTTTTTTTGGAAGATCTAACTTTATGCCACTTGACTACCAAATGAAGACAAGCAAACCAGAAATTATGACATGTGGTGACCAGGATGGCAGTGCATGGATTTCATACCAAATTGTGCATAAATAAGAAGTATCACATCCCCAGCAGTGATTGTGTGTGTGAACTTTGTAATGAACGCTAAGTTGTAAATTATGATCAAAAAGTATCTGTGAATATTCGAGTTTGTAATGCAAAATTTTTTGTGCACTTAATAAAATAAAATTGTGAATTATATAATAATAATAATAATAATAATAATAATAATAATAATAATAATAATAATAACATTTTATTCTGTGTGTTATGAGAGTTCTACACAGTTGATAGTGCCAACAGACCCACATTATTTTAATTACCCTGAATATACTGTACCTCTCTAAATCATCATATAATTACTTTCCTTCCTTAGGTCATGGACATACTATAACTATAGAGTTAGTAGGTGCATAATAAATCAAAGGTTAATATTGAATTGTTTTTTCTTCTTTCCATACTTACAGTTTGATGCGAATGCGAGAGGCAGGTGTGTTGGATCGTTTACGTGAACTTATGCTACCATCCATGCCTCGTTGTCAAGCATACTCTACATTCAACAGTGCCCGTCTGTCTGATGTCTACTCAGCCTTCATGGTGCTGGGTGGAGGGCTAGTGGTTGGAGCAAGTCTAGGTATCACAGAAGCTCTATGGAGACACAGAAATCAAGTGACCAAATTGCTCACCAGAAGATGTTGTACAGATTGTAGTTTACAAGAAAGAGACTGTTCAGAAGAGTTAGAACCACCAAAACATAGACGTTTAAGAAGAAGGACGAGGGTCATTGAATGGCGGAACTGAAGGTATACCACACCTGAGACCATTTAAAACCTGCAGAGAATATGACAGGAAGACAAAGTTCTATTGTTTTACTTTTGCAATAAGAGATCCAAGAATATTCAAATGGATTAATGTAAATTACAATTAAATCAATCATAATTGAGGAATGTTGTGGAAAATTTAAATTCTATAATGAATGTTTATAAGATTTCTAGTATTTCCAATTGAGATAATTCCATTGTGTAATTAATTACTCATAATTATTCCCAGAGATTCAAGGAGTTTCAAAGGAACTCAACATTTATTCATAACATGACTGTCTAGTCACAAGATTTCTCACTACTGAATCTTTTCCAGTGTAAGTTGTGAAATTTTTCATTCCTTGATAAGCACTTGGTTTCAGGATAAAGAATTTTAATTAAATTTCACATTTTTATACATTCACTCAGAAATGTAGCAACTGATTATTCCTAGTCAATTTAGGCCTAATATTGAGTAGTTTTCATATCAGGATAGGATTTTAAGTTCAAGAACAACACTATTAAATGTGAATCATGCAAATTATGAAATAAATAAAATTATTTATGATATCCAGAGGGACTTATGTTTACTCTATACTTTTCAGTACATGAAAGTTACTGTACCACATGTTTCAGATACATACAGTTCAATAAGTTGGGTGGCTAAAGTAAGAGGTACTTCAAGGATTTGTTTTTCAGTCCAAACTCCTGATATGCCAAATTTATTTGTGCAGCAGGACAGTCTACTGTTACTATATGCAAATGTAGTAGGCTGATATTAGAAGCAAACAAGTCTTCTGCAACTTGCTAGATTGGGGTTAAAGAATTATTCATAAGAGGAAGGGTATATGTTGACGTTATGTGTTCACTCACAGTAAAGTATTAGTAAACGTTCTAGCTGCACAATGTTTGTTATTGAATAGAGTCAAGAACTACACTTATAAATGTAAATCATGCAAATTATGGAATAAATATAATGACTTAGGACATCCAATGAGACTTATGTTTTGCCTACACCAATAGTACATGAAAGTACCACATACTTCGTATGCTACAGTGCATGGTAAAACTGTCTCCACAGAGAGGTGGATATGCTAGCACTCTCATTTACACTCAGTTGCGTTGGCAATGGATTCCACTAAACTTAGCAACATATATACATTATCGGGAATGAAGATGACAATATTGTACTCTCTATTCATGATCTCCTTTCAATTCGTGAACAACTGTAAATTTATAAGTATGCAGTTTAAGTTCCTTATGTATGGTTGTATGTGCTGACCGCACAGAAACATTTGTCTCCAGTGCATTTTTTTTTTTTTTTTTTGCTGTTTGTTCAGGGCGTCGACCCTTGTGGATCTTTTGCCTCTACTGGCACCATATGATATGAACCTGTGTGTAAAGTGGAAAGACGGAAGTGTACAGTGTTGTATGTGAGGAAAGGAACATTAAAGACGACACAAACACCCAGTACCCAGGCCAGGGATATTAATCATTACAATTAAAAAACCCTGACCCGTCCGGGAATCGAACCCGGGGCCACCATGTGACAGACAGATGTGTTGCCCCCTACACTGCAGAGCCGGACTACCTCCTGTGCTAATTTCCGCATTGATTTAGTGAGGTTCCTCAACATTACATCAGAAATTTTGTCCAGTTTTGCCTCGGTTAATATTTTAGGCCTACCGCTTCTTGGAGTGTCATGTACAGATCTTGTTTCACCATATTTATTAATTATCTCATTGTATCATTTAAGGACATACCAAATTTGGAGAATATTCATGAAATTTAAGTTCTGTATTTCTGAAAACTTATAACCTTCATGGAAGATGAATCCCAGTGAATGCACTCTCATTTCAATCGTTAACAAATTGACTTCAGAATCACAACCCTTGTAAAGAAGCACAAGTTTCACACTGAGCAGGGATGTTATTCAGCTCAGGGACAGCTCGAGGTACAAATTCAATGCTCTACTGCCTCGTTGTTGCCAACTTACGTGCACCCGCTGTGCCTCTGAGTTCACTGTGGAGACAGTTTTACCATGAACATTATTAGTGTATGAGAAATGTTGAAGAAATGGATTTCTTTTTGTGGGGCTACATGCATGACCTTATTTACACAACATTACCTGAAAACAGAGGAGATCTTGTGATAAGGATTAGGTCAGCAAGTAAAAGTGCCACACCCTTCATGATGTCAAGGGTACAAGAAAGTGTTATGACGTAGGGTCATAATTTATAGGAACTAAAACCAGTTAAAATAGGCACATAGGCACTAAAATAGCCAAAATAGGCACATAAATAGGCACCATTGTGTAAAATAGGCAACCAAATAGGCATGAAAAAATTACTTATAATTTATAAGTGCACTCAATGACTACAGGGGCTGTCTGGCCGAGGTGGTAAAGGCGTGCTCGGTTCGCCCGGAAGGACGTGGGTTCGAATCCCTGTCAGGAAGTCGTAAAATTTAAGAAACGAGATTTCCACTTCCGGAGGTGCACATGGCCTTGAGGTTCACTCAGCCTACACCAAAAATGAGTACCAGGTTAATTCCTGGGGTGGTGGTGGTGATCATTGTTTTAAGAGGAAGTACAACTAGGCAACCATCCTCTATATAACACTAATCAGAGGGAAAATATGGAAGGGGTCTGACACTTCAAATATGAAGATATTGGCCAAAGGAAGACAAGGGCCACGAAGGGCATGAAAATGAAAGACTCCCTAGCCCTCGCAAACCTAATAGCGTCGGGTCAGGAAAGAACAAGAGTTGACCAAGAAAGGTCGGATAGGATAGATGAAAGTGAGGAGCCCGGCACAAGTAAGTGGAAGCAATGCCAGGACTCAGCTAAGGGCCCCGTGGTCGCCAACCCACGCTCCAAAGTTCAGAGCCTCTTACGACAGGCAGGGGATACTGTGGGTGTTATTCTACTGCCCCCATCCACAGGGGGATTTCCTGGGGGCAAAGGTGGCCGGGCATAGGGCTAACCACTCTACCCCATCAAGTGCCGAGGTTACGGACAGTGGAAGCCTTTACCTTCCACCCCTCCAAGGGCCTGCATGGCCTGTACAGAGATGACTTTGCTTTGCTTTACTCAATGATTATGGAAGGAAAATATAACTAATAAATGTTCCATATTTTCAGGTAACAATTTTAGGTAAAAACTGTGTTCTATTCTCATGAAGGATGTTTCTCTGTTGTGAGAAGGATCTCTTAATATCACATGAAGTGATGGGACAAAACTTCAATGAAGCCACTTCATCTGGTTTTAGGGCTACTGCTTTACCCACCTCACCTTGTAAAACACTGAGTACTTTTACTGTATATTTCCACCCAGAATTTTGTTGTAGGACCCTATCAGACTTTATTCTGATAGTGGATAAATTACCAGATGTTTGCTGAAGATTTCCCTTAACTTCTTTTGCAATCCTAATCAACTCCAGAAGAGGCACGCCACTCCTCTCCAACTCTGTGATGGTTGTAGGCAGCTTGCTGAAGTTGTCTTGAGGAATGCCAAATCTGATCAAACTGATAGGCAGGACATGGCTTTCTTGGCTTCTCTTATACAGATAGCATCCTTATTGTCCATTGTCTAAATTACCATATATAGCATTGCAATAAAACAACTTGTCACAATACATAAATAAATAAATAGGCCTATCATCATCATCACCATCATCATCATCATCATCATCATCATCATCATCATCATCATCATTTCCCTTTATCCAGTTCCTACCGGGTCAGGGTATTTATGGCACTTCTCCATCTTCCCCTTTCCTTCCACCATTCTTCTTCCACGATCTTGTTCCAATCTGAATTTCGTCTTCTTAGGCCGCTCTTCACTGATTCAATCCACCTAATTCTATGTCTTCCTCTTGCTCTCTTGCCCACCATACCCACCCATCCAGCTTCAACAATAAAACAAGATTCTATGCATCCCCATTCTCATAAATGTGCTACTTAAAATAGCTTAGTTGATCGCGCATTCAAAGTTCCAATGTCGAAAGCAGACCTAAATAAAGAACTCAATACCATATGTGCGATAGCTAGGTTTAATGGTTATAATAAAATCTTCATAGAACGTATTATCAACAAATTCAGACAGCGTTCAAAATCTAATTTAATAAAAGATAATTCCAGACCTAAATTATTTTCAACCTTTACATTTAATCAAAACATCTACAGTGTCACCAACTTATTCAAGAAACATAACGTTAATATCACTTTTCGTACTAGCAATAGAAATATGGATATTCTCCACAATTCCAGCCTAGTCAACAAATCCAACCCTTTCACTAAGTCAGGTGTTTACAGGTTACGGTGCAATGACTGTAACAGTTCACATGTAGGACAAACTGGCAAGAACTTTAAGATTAGATATGCAGAACATCTTAATGCAATCAAATACAATAGGTTTTCTGCAGTTGGTCAGCACATTCTGGATTATAAACACAAATTCAATGGAATAGATCAGGACTTAACAATATTGGATATGTTGAGCAAAGGCCCCTTACTAGATAACACAGAAACCTGCTATATACATCTAGATCAATATTTCAACCCGAATCTGAACCTGGACAACATTTCCAAAACACACAGAATTTTATTTGATGTTCTTATTTCAATTCTCAACAGTGCTAAACTTCCCAAAAATAGTTTGTTCTTTCAGATTATATGTAACACGTTATCGCGTTATCCTTCCTCACCACGCCCGCCTGTCTCCGCCCCTTCCATTACCCCTCTTCTCCTCCCTTTTGACCCACCCCTTTCTCTCCCTTAATAATGTTCTACGCCTCCAGTAAGCTCTAGCACCTAGTTCCTTGCCACTCTCTGTACATACAACAGGCCGCTCGAGGTAAGTCCCTTACTTAAGTTTTTAATTTCTTGCCGTTTTTCCATTATTTCATTTTAACTCTTAACTTTCTTTTTCATACTTCAGGCTCCACATTGGATCAAGAACTTTCTGGCTGTATAACTACTGCCTGTGCGAGATTCACTTGTTTAAGTACCTCGTATCTTATGATCTGATATTACAAGCTACTGTCCAACTTACATATTTTATCTTATTATCAATGTTTATGTGGAGGAACTATATCCTACATCAGTTTTTAGATGTCAATGTTCAATTTTCTCCCAGTCATTAGTTATGCCATGCTCAAGGCTTTTTAACCATTACAAAGTGATCAAGATTTTTAAATACTTGTTGATATTTTCACTTTCATTTTATAATTTGACTAACAAGTTTATAACTTGTAAATATTGTAAGAGTGACTTTTAAGCACAGTCACTTTTTATTTCATCCAATTAATGTTATTTATTATTAAGGGTCCATAATATGTATTATAATACTTGTATATCTTTGTTCATATGACCTATTTGGCTGATGATGGTATCCAAAGACATCGAAACTGGTTCTAAATAAAAATGTTGTGATTGTATTAACAATACACTTTGTATTGAAGAAAGGTGGATCAGTTACGCTTTCCTTCATTGTATGTTATTCTCATCTGAGAACACAACAGATCTCCACTCTGCCCTCCAATAAGCTCTCGCTTGACACCACTGAAGTCACAGATGGCATTGATTCAGAGTTAGTGGCATGACCGCTACAGGACATCTGGCTCGGAGCTGTCCCTCAGTTAGTCGATTTGTTACGGTTCGCTGTGTCACTCTGGTGCTAACCGAAACTCTAAAAGCTGTTGCAGATGCAGTGCAATCCACCACAACCACGGGACGAATACAGTGGTCTTCCCTCTTTGTACTGGTTTGTGTGCAGCTGACTACTGCACAGTGGGTCAAAATCGAAATCTAGGGGGACAAAATTATTTTTATGTTTTAATCATGAATTTAGAGTGAAAGCAACATATATAATTTGTTTACTTCATAATAAACATCAGTTAAGACCTGTTTTAAGCTACATTTACGTCTACACATGCAAGAAATTGTCTATGACTAGGGGTTGGATAGAGCCTAAACTACAATAAACTACAATAGATTGTACTCAGTTTACCTTCAATTTGGAAGACTGCAATTGTGGATAATTGCAGGCAGCACTTCAGTCACTATCACTAATCACACGATGACCCTGACCTTGCTGACTCATCACATGTGTCATCTGAAGCATCATCGTCATTCACTGCCTTGTGCTGTTCATGATGAGCCGGTACATCTGGTTCTTTCAGGAGTAGTAATACTTCACTGGATAATGCTCTTCTCGTTTTATGAGATATAACTGGGTCCGAAGATATCAGCAGCATATGCAATATCTCCTCATTTGTATGTTTTCGTGAGGATTTCCTAGAATGTCCAAATCTGTATTTTCTCAAATCGTTATGTGTTTTTTGGGATCTTCTGACAATTCACCGATAGGTATAATACAAAAATCAATTATATCTGCACCATGAATTAATACTTTATGCACAGTGACTGGCATATCATACCATGGATACAGATTTAGATAGAATTTTGCTGTATCCTGGGTGTAGGTTTTGAAAGCAGGTGTATTTATAAGGAACCGACAAGAAAGAGCATACAAAATTGTAGAAAAACGTCTAATTAGCTCTTCAAATATACCCGTAATTTTGGATGACAAGACTGGATCCTCAAAAAAACGGCGAGCAGTGTTGCCATCATTCGAAATTCCGACGCCTCCAGATCTTGGTTTGTCACCTTGCAGACCCATTTCTGATTTTTGTATTATTTTCTTTCTGTTTTCTATTTTTGTCTTATCTTCATCTCATCTTGCTTGCCATTTCTATTTTGTAAGATATATGTAGCAGGCATTCAAAAAAATGGATCCAACAATGGAGGGTAGATAATCCAAATTTATAGCTCTTTTCAGGACAAACTGTTTTTGAGAGTGTGTTATTCATTTCTCTGGGACCAGCACTACACACATAACACCTCTGTGATGATGAACCTATAGACTAATAGAATTGCAGACTTTTCCATCCACCATGGTCAGCAATAGAGTTTGATTAATATATATGTATTAATCATCAATTTCTATTTTACGTGGTTGGAGGGACGTTATTTCAGTTTCAACTAATTGAACCTCTCGCCTAGTCAATTCGACAGTCTCCTTTTCAAACAATAATTTAAGAGGTCTGATAAATCGTGTCGAAGAAGGTCGTGGGTTCTGCCGTAAAAATTTATTTTCCTTGTTGCTTTCTACATTTAAAGAATACATTTGCAATGGAACAACTGAAACTACAAAATTATCAGTGTCACTGCCGTCATCATCTGTAAATTTCTGCTTATACTGACTATGTCCGCTTGAACCATCACACCCCCATTTTAATATAATATGAACTGTATCATTGCTAGTAATAGACTGTTTCAAAACATCTTCTTGAACTACTGCAAGGCGCTTAATTGTATGGTCGACCAGTGATTGCAATTTTATTGTGGCTGATGTTTCTGTTATTGTTATCGATTCACTTGGTGGATAGCATTTCTGTTTTGTTTCTCAAATGATGTGGTAAGGTGGAAAAATATTACAATTCCTATTTTTGCATTCAAGTCGCATATTCATATATTGGCTTTTGCTGTAATGGTTATTTACAAGGAATGATAGAGCCTCTTCACCGGTAAGTGGTACCGTACAGGTTTTATCAATCAATCAATCAATACTGATCTGCATTTAGGGCAGTCGCCCAGGTGGCAGATTCCCTATCTGTTGCTTTCCTAGCCTTTTCCGAAATGATTTCAAAGAAATTGGAAATTTATTGAACATCTCCCTTGGTAAGTTATTCCAATCCCTAACTCCCCTTCCTATAAATGAATATTTGCTCCAGTTTGTCCTCTTGAATCCCAACTTTATCTTCATATTGTGATCTTTCCTACTTTTATAAACGCCATTCAAACTTATTCGTCTACTAATGTCATTCCACGCCATCTCTCCGCTGACAGCTCGGAACATACCACTTAGTCGAGCAGCTCTTCTTCTTTCTCTCAATTCTTCCCAACCCAAACATTGCAACATTTTTGTAACGCTACTCTTTTGTCGGAAATCACCCAGAACAAATCGAGCTGCTTTTCTTTGGATTTTTTCCAGTTCTTGAATCAGGTAATCCTGGTGAGGGTCCCATACACTGGAACCATACTCTAGATGGGGTCTTACCAGAGACTTATATGCACTCTCTTTTACATCCTTACTACAACCCCTAAACACCCTCATAACCATGTGCAGAGATCTGTACCCTTTATTTACAATCCCATTTATGTGATTACCCCAATGAAGATCTTTCCGTATATTAACACCCAGATACTTACAATGATCCCCAAAAGGAACTTTCACCCCATCAACGCAGTAATTAAAACTGAGAGGACTTTTCCTATTTGTGAAACTCACAACCTGACTTTTAACCCCATTTATCAACATACCATTGCCTGCTGTCCATCTCACAACATTTTCGAGGTCACGTTGCAGTTGCTCACAATCTTGTAACTTATTTATCACTCTATAGAGAATAACATCGTCCGCAAAAAGCCTTACCTCCGATTCCACTCCTTTACTCATATCATTTATATATATAAGAAAACATAAAGGTCCAATAATACTGCCTTGAGGAATTCCCCTCTTAATTTTTACAGGGTCAGATAAAGCTTCACCTACTCTAATTCTCTGAGATCTATTTTCTAGAAATATAGCAACCCATTCAGTCACTCTTTTGTCTAGTCCAATTGCACTCATTTTTGCCAGTAGTCTCCCATGATCCACCCTATCAAATGTTTTTACTGCTGGTGATATATAAAAAATTTTAATTTGGTAGCTCTATGTGGAGACTTAAGAGTTTCTTTAACCATTTTTGCAGCATCTCATTTTCCAGACATGTGCAATGATACTTGTGTGGCATGAATAAGTTCTTGTTCTGAATGTGCAGAGAGTAGCGGTTGAATTTTTCATCTCTTTGATTTTTCACTACTTTCATGAAAAAGCTTTCTAGGCCTTCCGACTTTCGATGCAGATGGAGTAGGAGGATTTTAATTTTCTGTTAATTTAGAATCATACACAATTTTCGAAAATGTTATCTTCTCTTTTAACCAATCAGAATATTTTGAAATGAATTTTGCTTTACTTCTATGAACCTGCTTCCACCGCCTGGTAAAATTATCAACAAAATCCTTTAAATCTCCTTGTAGGCATTCAGTTATCTCTTCAGAACAACTGTCTAGCCCTAATTTACTTTTGACAAACTCACAAAGTTCCACTTTTGACACAATCTTCGAACCTAGTGCTTCAAACAGTAGTAAACATGTGAGAACTGGTTGCGCGGCATCTTCTAAAACGTAAAATAATTAACCCTCTTGGAGCCGAGAGCTGATCTGCTCGGCCGCTCCCCATCAGCTGGAAGAGGCCAGAGTTCCGCCTCCACTCTACTACTGTAAAGTGCCAGGCCGTTTTCAGTGGAAATACATGTATTTTAAAATTCGCGTATATCTACCGGTGTATAGCAAATACCGGCATGAAATTTTCTACATATCGACTACGTAAAATAAGAAACTAGTTTGGAGTGATAGAAGGAGTCAAAAACGTTTTATTGTTGATTTATAGTTGTTGAAAACGTTTATTTTTAGGAAGAGAAAAATATTTTCGCACTTTCTCTCTCAATATCTACTTTGAAAAAATAATTTACGATACAAAAGAATATACGTAATTATGTATAATGTATTTCTAAATACAATTCTATAGAATAACTAATTTGAACGAGAAAAATAAAAACGTAAAAAATAAGAATTCAAACATGTCACTAGTAAAAACAAGACAATTTTACTCACCGAAAAAAATCGCGTGTATGGATCGATGTTTGGCAAATACTGACAACAAATTTTCTACATGCGGACAACACAGTATTAAAATAATTCTGAATTATTAAATAAGTACAAAATAGTAGTTGATATTATAGTTTTTGTTTTCAGAAAAAATAGTTTCTCGTTTTCGGTTGTAATATATATTAGAAAAATAATTTGACAATACAACAGAATTTACGAAATTAAGAAATGTATGGCACTCAAGCCATGATTTGCTTTGACCTACTAAGCGACCACTGCTCAGTTCGGTACCTGCAGTTTACGAGGTGAATCATGGTCAGTGAGACGGATCCTCCCAGTAATTATTCTTGGTTTTCCAGACCAGAGTCGCCCTCTCACCCTTAGATATCTCCTCAATTGCAATCACTTAGGGTTGCTTAGATTGAGTGAACCTCGAACCAACCCTCAGGACCAGGTGAAAATTCTTGACCTGGGCGGAAATCGAACCCATGACCTCCGGGTGAGAGGCAGGCACGCTACACTTGGCCCGCAGAGACCGACATTTAGCTAATGATAGAGGACTATATGTGACTATAAGGTTTAGCAGAGAGTAAGTGAAAAGTAAATTGAAGTGTGATATGGGCGGAGAATCAGACGGTAGGGCAAGTTTAGGTCCTTCAAGGAGACAGGAGGTTGAGGAATGTTGTCGGGTTCATTGGGACAAATTTCCACAAAATGTTCTCCAGAAACATCATCATCATATTCGTTATCACTAGTTTCATCTATCACCATATTCAGAGTAGCTTTAGTGCTGTTAGACACAATTAAATGTCTTTTCTTTAGCTGCGGTGATTCCGCGGACGTGTCCCGTATAATTTCGTCGCTACTCTCTGCACTAAATTCCCTATCGCTATCCGATAAATCATCAGCGTTAACTTCGCACTGTTCTAAATACTGCATTAATTTATTGTCATCAATACCTGCTGAAAAATTATCACGTGAACAACATGCCATTTTCCTGTCACAAATCCACTCACTTTTACTGACCGGTTAGCGGTATTTGTAAACACAGGAAACGACTCTTGTGAATGGTATAACACCCTCTTAGAACTGCCAAAGCAAGGCCAGGCACACAATAACGTGTAGCCCCTTTACTACAGGTTGTAACAAAAGTATGCACGTCACTATAGGTTGCCTCAAAATTACGTATATCACAGAATTTTAAGCCAGCCGATGTAATCGGCTCTGGCAACTTCCGACTGGATCGTTAACGGCTGACCAGATCGGCTCTGGCAATTTAAAGGGCGGATGCTCGCACTACCGCCTAGCACCAAGAGAGTTAAGTATGTTGCAAAAAGATGCAAAAATTCTTATAACAGGCGTAAACTACAAGAGTTTATCTACATTTTAACATTAAGTAGACAGTGACTCAGAGTGACGCGACATACTAAAACTCTAAGTGAAAATATAATTTTAAAAATAATAGTTAAATATTACATGATGCAGATATAGCTAAAATTACGTAACAATTACGCCCTTTAATAACTGAAACCCATTACAAATGTAAACATCATGCCTTCAGCTGCATGTTCCATCTTGAAGCATCACACTAACCTCAAAGACAACCAAACCACAGCCACTTACATTCACTCTCCAATTCAGACTGCGAGGTACGCATGCACAGCGCAGGAGATAAGATAAGATTCCAGCTCGAACAGTGGTGACAGATTTACACTAAGATGCGTTTATATCCCAGAATAGTGTGCAGCAATTATATGAGAATGCTGTAGAAGTAATAAATTTTGATTTTTTAATTATAAAAAAATAATTTTGTCCTCCTAGATTTCGATTTTGACCCACTGTGAACCGGTCTTTTTGAGACAGTGCCTTCCCGTAAAAATTTTTGCAAACACCAATGTACGGTCGATACATCCCTGCCAAGTCTTTCTGCAATATCTTGGGAAGAACCTTATCTTCTTGTATCCCTATTACACGGCCTCATTCAAACTAAGTATGCTGCTGATACTACTTTCTTTGTCTTCTTAAAGGCATGTTTGACTCACACCTGCCTCACTATGTCAACACCAGTTGATGACTAGTCCTTACAAAGTGTACAGTGCATACTTAAAGCAAACTAGCTTTGAAAGGTCATGGTGGTGCTACTAGCACCATTCTTTGTTCACTAATGTGAAAATCTGAACAGGTGTCATCTTTCAGATGTCGAACATGCCTCCCAAATTTCATTTATCTAACACACTCTTTCTTGGTGTTGGGATTTAATTTTCCATCAGTGTATGTAGGATGCCTATCAAGCAATACAACCACCAAAAAGAATCATGAGCTATTTAAACAGGTGAAACATAGCACAAGAATACATTATATGTGTGAGGAACTTAGAGCTTTAGGAAGCAATAAATCTTATAAGATGGAGATACCTATATAAACCCTGAAGTCACTGAAAACTCGATTTTTTAGCCAAAAGGAGTAACCGTATGGCCTTTCCATCTCCCGTTTGGGAAGCAAAATAACAGGAACCAGGGAGTATATCTGACATGATACATACATATTATTGTGGCATGTAGAAGGGCATTGTCATGAACCTCAGTCCACCAGAAAGATTTAGAACTGATATAGTAATTTTAGTCGAGACCTTCCTAACATGACGCATCAATGAAAAAGGCTATCAAAATATTCACATGATAGCCATTCAGGGAGACAGAGGCTGTCCAAATGGCAGTAAATCATTCCTGTTAAAACCATGGTTGACTGGGCATTATACTCTTTGCAGCTCTGCAAACCTTCTAGACATAAAAGCAAAGGATCTGACCCTAATAGGCGCATATTTTCAACTGAACGACATAGTGATGGAAATAACTGAAAGTATCTCAGAATATCAGATGTGTTTAATGGCACTGGATTTCAAACAGACACAATCTTGGCAGGTTATTTTAACTGCTGCATTCATAAAGAAGGCACAAAAAGTAAAATAGTCATCAAGTTCCTGAAAGATTTAAACTAGTAAATGATCAAAGCATTTCAGCTTACATAGGCCATAATGGTAGGAGCATTGTTGTTGTTGTTGTTGTTGTTTGAGTCATCAGTCCATAGAGACTGGTTTGATGTAGCCTTCCATGCCACCCTATCCTGTGCTAACCTTTTCATTTCTACGTAACTATTGCATCCTACATCTGCTCTAATCTGCTTGTCATATTCATACCTTGGTCTACCCCTACCGTTCTTACCACCTACACTTCCTTCAGAAACCAACTGAATAAGTCCTGGGTGTCTTAGGATGTGTCCTATCATACT